>NC_089815.1:36647009-36649509 GCF_029633855.1 Hoplias malabaricus | reverse complement strand
ACCCCCATAAATCCGTCAGAGGATCATAGCGGTGATCTGAGACAGGAGATGCCAGCGCCACCCCTGGTTCAGGGGATCGCCGAGAAATTGAAAGAGAGGGCGGCCTCCCTGGATCTTTCTCTGAGCGAGCTCGGCGGCAGTGGGGATTTGCCAAGGGAGGATCACGAGTTGGGTGAGCTCGTGGAGGCTACGGCCTCGGCTTTGAGGGGGAGGCTGGGAGCTGGTGTCTCGAGTGCTCTGAGTCATAGTACTCCTGGTAGTAGGCAACGAGGGGCAGGCCGTGTTTTCAGAAACCCTCAGGGAGGAAACAGGGCGGCCAAGCGGAAGACTTATAGGAAACATCAGAGGATGTTCCTTAAGGATCCTGCGAGGCTAGCCAGTGAAATCCTTGATGGAGTGGAAGGAACAGAATGTCCAATCCCACTGGCCATTATAGAGCAAGCGTACAGGACCAGTTGGGAAGGGAATGTCAACTTTGCTGGACTAGGCCAATTTACATCATCAGGAGAAACGGACAACGAGTGCTTTGCAGAGCCAATCACGGCCAAATCTGTAAAAGCTGCCCTAGGCAAGATCAAGCGCGACACCGCCCCGGGCCCAGACAGGATCACAAAGCAGATGCTAAGTGACTGGGATCCGAAAGGCGAAAAACTGGCACGGCTGTACACCACGTGGTTGGTCAGCGGAGTGGTACCCAGGGCTTTCAAGGAATGTCGGACAACACTAATTCCTAAATCTACTGATCGGGAGGCGCTCAATGACGTGGGGAACTGGAGACCCATCACCATTGGATCAGTGATTTTAAGGCTCTTTTCTAAGATTCTGGCGGAGAGGCTGGCGCGTGCTTGCCCATTGAATCCTAGACAAAGGGGGTTCATCCGCGCCCCTGGGTGTTCCGAGAACCTAAAGGTTCTGCAAGGCCTTCTCGGACACTGCAAAAAAGAGCGGGGCCAGCTTGCGGTAGTGTTTGTCGATTTCGCGAAGGCTTTCGACTCCATCTCTCATGATCACATCCTGTGTGCACTGATGCAGAGACAGGTTGACCATCACGTGATTAAGCTGATCCAATCAGCTTATGTGGACTGCGTGACCAGAATCATTGTCAATGGGGACAAGACGGACCCCATTGAGATGAAGGTTGGAGTGAAGCAGGGAGATTCTATGTCTCCAATCCTCTTCAACCTGGCTATGGATCCCCTGATCCAAGCCCTCGACAACCTTGGAAGTGGCTATATGGTAGGAGGTACTAGGGTTAGTACCTTAGCGTTTGCAGATGATCTTGTCCTGATTAGTGACTCCTGGGAAGGCATGAGAGACAACATCGCTATCCTAGACACATTCTGCGAGAAGACGGGGCTTAGGGTTCAGCCCAAGAAATGTCACGGGTTCCTGATTGGGAAGGGAGTTACCTCCTTCACGGTCAATAACTGTAAGGCGTGGAGGTTGGGAAAGGAACCAATTCATCTCATCAGCCCTGATGAGATGGAGAAATATCTGGGGGCAAGGGTGAATCCTTGGGTGGGGATCACCAAGCCAGATATCCACACCCAGCTGAGGGAGTGGGTGACTAAGATCAACAATGCTCTTCTCAAACCAGTCCAAAAAGTCAGAATGTTGAATAACTTTGCAATTCCCAGGATGATCTATCTGGCTGATCACTGCGACTTTAGGGGCACAGCACTAGCCACTATGGATGGCACAATCAGGAAGGCTGTGAAGGAGTGGCTCCACCTACCTCAGTCAACCTGTAATGGCTTGCTATATTCTAGGCCTCGAGATGGTGGCTTGGGTATCCAGAAGTTAGAGGCCCTCGTGCCTTCCATCCAAGCGAGACGCCTATACCGGTTGCTGAACTCCGAAGACGGTATAGTGAGGGCGATAATGACAAGCACGAGTGGACAGTCTGAGTTCAAGCGGCTATGGTGCATAGCGGGCGGGGATCCTGATGAGATTCCCCCCATCGGACAAGGAGGAAACGGCAGAGGGACGGTCCCGAGTGACTGGAGACGGGAGGAAAAGCGTGTTTGGTGCAATCTGCCAGTTCAGGGCTGGGGAGTTGAGGTGTTCACGAACGACCCGATTAGTAGTGCATGGATGATGAACCCAGCAGGGTGTGGGTTTAGACAAAGACACTACATTGCTGCGCTGCAGCTAAGGGCGAACGTATACCCTACTCGTGAGGCCCTATTGCGTGGAAGGACAAAGGCTTGGGCAGATTGCCGAAGGTGCGGTGCACGCTTGGAATCCTGTTCTCACATTCTTGGTCAGTGTCCCGCGGTCCAGTCCAGCAGGATCAAGAGGCACAACAAGTTATGTTCCCTTCTTGCCGAGGAGGCCGAGAAGTGGGGATGGAGCGTACTTAAGGAACCCAGGATCAGGGGTCCTTCGGGCGAACTGAGACTGCCGGACCTGGTATTCTCCAAAGGAACCACTGCCTTGGTCATCGACGTAACGGTGCGATTTGAGTACTCTGCCCAATCCCTTGGACTTGCGGCGGAGG
>NC_089815.1:36632009-36642009 GCF_029633855.1 Hoplias malabaricus | reverse complement strand
GTGGGATGGTTATCCTGATGGTGTCTAATATATTGGAAGTGGGATGGTTGTCCAATTGCAATATATTCTGATGGTGTCAAATATATTGGAAGTGGGATGGTTGTCCAATTCCCATACATCCTGATGGTGTCAAATATATTGTAAGTGGGATAGTTGTCCAATTCCCCTATATCCTGATGGTGTCAAATATATTGGAAATGAGATGGTTGTCCAATTACCATACATCCTTATGGCTTCAAATATATTGTAAGTGGGATGCTTGTTCAATTACCATATATATTGTGTCAAATATGTTCAAAGTGGGATGGTGTCCCATCACTACATATTGTCATCAGAGCACGTTTTAGGAAAACATAATTGTAATGTCTAAAAATACATTTAGCCATATATCCCATGACTCCCTGATCTCATATCTGTCTTTGGAGTTGTAAAATTCTACTGTCCAAAATCCATATATTTTTTTTTGACTTGAATATATTGGAAGTAGGATTATCAGATCTCAGCTTCAGAACAACATAAGAGGTTTTTACAAACGGGTCTATCTTTGTCTGGGTCTATCTTACTCAGCGTGTGAGTTTGGAGAAGATTGGAGAGAATAAATATTTTCACTCAAAAAAACTAAAAGGGGTCCCCCTATGAGTTGTTTTTAAGTGAAAAAATTGATGTCCTCCAATCATCTCCAAACTCACACCCTGAGTTGATGACACTCAGACTTAGACGAAACTGGTCTTACTTTGAAGATATTTCACTCCTAAGCCAAGATCTGATAATCCAACTTCCAATATATTCCAGTCAAAAACATATATGGGTTTTTGACAGTAGAATTTTACACTTCTAATTACAGAAAAAGGATCAGAGGGACTTGGGCTGTATGGAAACATGTATTTTTTTTAACTATATAAAATGTTTTCCCAAAATGTATAAGTCTTTACTTTAACCATCCCAATTGCAATATATTTGACACAAGTGTTATATATTATATTTAAGCAGTACATTTCTTCGTAGATGTCTTTCAGTAACTGTAAAACATTTATTTTAATTATTTGTAATTTGCTAAGACACATGGAAGACCTTTACATCCCGAGGTAGTGATAGCTTACAACCTGGTCTCACACCTACTTGTGATATAGTCACATATATAGGAGACTGCAATTCATGCTGAAAATATGCGATATGTCACGAATTGCAGATTACTATATCACGAGTAGGTGTGAGACCGGGCTGTAGCTTAACATTACTGGCTGATGTAACTTTGCTAACTGACAAAGCGACACATTTATGTTATGATTAAAACCAATATTTAACAAAAAATATATTCATTAAACACATGAAAAGTGTTGTATTCTAATCAAATGATATTTAAACTCCCGCACGAGTTATGCACAGGGGCCGTGTCTTCATTAATTCAGACTTATTATCCTGGATTTAAGTCCTTTATAGAGTATTTAGTTATTTTTTATAACGTCTCTTCCTTACACATGTAAACAATCGTACACACACAAAAATGCGTGTATTTGTATAACTAAAAATGTGAGTCTGTAAACAAGTTTTAGTCCCCACACCGAGATTATATCCATCTACACACAGACAAAGAGAGAGTCCACCAGTTTCGCTACACTACACTTTGTTTGGGTTTTTATGTACTGTTTCTAATTCTATATTTTTGTTGTGATATCAGTTATAATTGAATATGTATTTTGTCTCGTTCACCAGTGATATTTTTCAGTTACTGTAGTTAAAACAGCATTTAACTAATCCATACGGGCCTACTTACATATTCATGATTGGATTTACATCACACACTGTAGCTGACACGAAACATAAATCCTTTGTGAACGTAGTCCCTACGTTTCATCTGAATTATTCATAACATAGTGAGCGAAGCACTGACCTATGGCTACGTTGAGCCCTACGTGAGCAGTGTGAAGACAGCAATATTAGTAAGCTGATCCCCATAGCAACTGGAAGTTAATTTTTCACAATAAAAAACCTCTGGTGTTTAGTACCTTAAAATTTGTAAACATGCATATTATTATATAACTTCATTCATAACATGCTCTAAAGCTTTTCATAATTGTATATCAAACAAACATCACTATTCTCTCACACTATGTGTGTGACACATACTGAGATTTGACATTGATAAATTATGTGCATTCTTTTAATAGCATACTGCTAAACAATACAGTGTCAATACAAACCCATGGTGAAATTAACTTTCCAGATCCTCCTCTTTCTGTAAACGTATTGTATGTTTAACGATACATTAAGTTACTCATGTTTTATTTAATTATGTGTATCTACTTCTATATATAAATTAAGAGAGGATAAATCTCCTTCAAAATGAAATTGAACAAAAAATTCTGAATTAAAAAAGGGCTTTTTCAGCAGTTCAGTGGTGGTTGAAGTGAGGGGTTTATATATATATATATATATATATATATATATATATATATATATATATATATATATATATATGTGTGTGTGTGTGTGTGTGTGTGTGCTTTTAAACGTATTTATATATGTATAATGTTAATACAAAATCTCATAAAAAACATGGTCAAATCCAATACGCTTAGAGACCAACGACATTCCTTACACCTGGACCCCCATGACTACTGACGAAGAACACTCAGAAAAGTGACACTGAGCCTGCTGTGGGCCAACGCTGTTTTCTGACTGTGACTCTGAGCCGAGTGTAGTCAATTCACAAAAAACATTATAAGAACGCAGTACCAAAGCATGGCTCAATTTTGCATGTAGGTATTTGAGTATACACTAAGTAGGCTACAAGCTTATTGTTTTTAGTCCAATACACTTTATAAACTTGAATTCCTCTGTTTTTTTTTCATTTGTTTTAAATTATGCTCTAAACGTGTTGGATTCTCCGTGTTGACACGTAGCGTATAATTTCGTGTTAACACGTTAAGGTATTGACGCGTTATGAACGTGTTAACACGTTAAGTTTGTGTATTTCGTGAATCATGATGCTTTACTGCCACCAACTGGTGTATGGCGTTATTGCTGAAACAACATAAAGCCTTAACTTACCAAATAACGGAAACAATTCCAGTGTTTAATGTTCTGAACAATGTTTATGAGATTTTGTATAAACATTATACAAACATAATATTTATATAAACATAAATACGTTTAAAAGCGCACACAAACATAGATATATATACCCCTCACTTCAACCACCACTGAATTTACTGCTGAAAAAAGCCCTTTTTTAATTCAGATTTTTTTGTTCAATATAATTTTGAAGGAGATTTATCCTATCTTAACATATATAAGTATGTGGCCACAAATGGGTCCACAATTCCATTTAGACCTAACAGGTGGTGGTGGGGTCTTAGTTCCGAAAAGCCATTTAGTGGACAAAATAGCAGTTGCTTACCTCTTCGTAGTACCACACCATCCCAATCCACATATATGATACGCCGCTTGGTGGACCTTATCGGCCTAGCGCGCGGCGCCCCCTAGACGATTTACTTTGCAGAGCCCGGGGTCGGGTCCTGGGCACACGTGGTGAGAGCTAAAAATCCTCAAAGTTTGGGCCTTTTACCCGCACTTTTGCATCAATCCACCAGGTGGCTCCCGGAACGTCCCGATTCCAATATATTCCATTACAGGCAAATATATTGGGATTGGGATGGCGTATATATTTATCATTCGTTGAAGTGTTTTGTAATGTTTTTAATACTTTTAACATGCCCAACATCCATAGACATTAACATTTTTAAAGTGTTGGCTACTTTGATAAGGCAACACAAACGTCCTTTCACAAAGTTTCCAACTATCTTTGATATATTTATAATGCCAGTAAACCGACAAACACGTAACCACAGTGAGCCAGCCTGTCCTTCTGAAACTCTTGTCCGAACGCCTTACTTTCAAATTTTCAAGTTAGCTAATGTTACTGCTGCATTACTTAAGGTGGAAGCGAAAAATTTAAAAGCTTCTGAGCGAACACCAGTCAGAATGTCAACACTAGAACTATCAGGATTTTCATATACCCCCTTTTTCTACCAGAGGCTGCCAAATGGCAGTGCTGGGGTAATTTGCAACCCATTAGGCCACATTTTGTTATGTACATTAAGCCACTACTAGGTGCTAAAACGGGGGGATGGGTGATAGTGTGAACTGTGTTGACTGACAAAGCTCTGAGAGTCACAGCAGGCACAGACTTTCAGGAGTTTAGTTTAGGGCAACAGTCTCAACAAATAAAAAATATTTTGGTACTTTGGCAGTTTTCTCAGCTGCTGATAATTATTATTATAATCTTTCAAAAATATAATGAAATAATACTTGTTTATTTAGAATACACACAATAAAGAATTATTTAAGCTTTTTAGTTTATATTTGTTGATCTAATGCAGTATTATTTGATGTGAAACCTACAAAAACCTTGAGAAATATAAATAAAAAATTCAGTTAAGTAAAAATTGCTCAAAAATAGTATTTAAGTTTAATTTGAGTCATATTTACTTGTCAAGAAAAACACTTTGCCAATGGGGTGAGATATTTTGACTTAAAACAAGAAAAAATGTCCTGATAATATTCTTTTACTTGGGTTTTTAAATGTTTAAGTAAAAATGTCCTTTTTACAAGTAGCTGAGGGTTGTTTTTTGTATAAATTTATGTAAAAATATCTTTACCTATTGGCAGTTTTTCAAAAGACAAAAACTACTTAAAATAAGGTTACAACATATCAGAGCTATTTTGACTAATCAATATGCCACTTTTTGCACTGTGAAAACAATCCTACATTAGTACAAAGGAGGCAGTTTTTCAAAAGGCAAATTTACTTAAAATCTGAACTTTAGCTATTTTGACAAATCATCAGTGAGAAAACAATCCAAAATTAGTACAAAGGAGGCAGACTTGAGGTGTTTTGGAATTATAGTTCAAATAATGTCTTTGTGTGAGTTTTAGAGAAAGATGACTGCAGACACTGGAAAACTTGTTAATAAAGTGCATAAACTTTATATAATAAACTGCACCAAAGTAAATAGCCTATCTGGCTACATGCTGAGTGAAATAAAATAGAATAAACCTTTCTCACTATAGTACAATATTACAAATATACACGATGGAGGTAACTGAGATGGGTGTGTCAGTGTCAGTCAGGGTGTGTATTCCCTGCCACATACGCCGAGGGTCAGAGGAGGTAAAGTGCTCCTCAATCCAGAGTTTGTAGCAGTGCTTGGCTATAGCTGTTAGTCTCTTCATATTGCCAGGAACTCCAGTGGGCGGTACAAAGGACGCTTGTACCCTGAGCGCTTCTATGCTGAGGGATGCCATGCCAAGAAATCTCGGACCACCAGTCTTGTTTTTTGCCCTTCTTTTGTATGCATTAGGTTTCTCCATTTATGTGCATCTGCTTTTCTTTTTTCTGTAAATCAGGACCGGCGTTTGTAGCAGTGCTTGGCTATAGCTATTCCTCTCCTCAGGTTAGCTCTGGCCAAGCTGTATGCTTCCCGGCGTCCTGATCTGAAGGCAGCATCTCTGGCTTTGAGCAATGTGCGAACCTCTCTGTTTATCCAGGGCATTTGAATAGGGAATGTTAATTGTTATGGCAAACTTAAATTTAATGATTAAGTATCACCAGGAAGAAAGATCGATGCTCAAAGAATTCTTTGAGGAGAAGAGAGGAATAAGACAGACAGTCAAAGTCAGTCCACACAGTTGTTGATGTGTTTCAGGACAGAGTTAGTGTAGGTGTCCAAGTGGATGTGTGAGCCTGTGGAGGCTCGGGCAGCATACTCACTCCAGTCGGTGTGCTGGAACTGTTGCTGAAGGAAGGAGTCAGCCCCATCCATCCAGAACTTTACAGTTCTGGTTGAAGGCTTAATCCTCTGCATGACTGGAGTGTATTTGGGAAGCAGGAACAAAGAAAGATGATCGGAAAGTCCAAGATGGGGGTGGGGTGTTGTTTTGAAGCTGGTTAAAGTCGAACCAATGCTGAATCCGGTGTTTGTGCAGTGAATGTTAATTTCCAAAAGTGTCTGTCTGTCGTAACTGTAGTTCGCAAGAGTTATTTGCGCAAGAAAACTGGAGATAGCTAAGTACAGAAGTATAACATCACTAAAACCGGTAAGACGCTGAGCCTCGCAGTGTGATCGTGACGCCATCTTGGTCCTGGGAGACCAAGGACCATTTCCTATGGATATCAAGGTCCCAGAATCTGGAGGAAGAGAGGAGAGGCACGGAATCCACATTGCTCGAGGTACCCTGTAAAGTTTCCACAGTAAGTGGCGGTTTGGGGTCCCATGTCATCTGCTGGTGTGGGTCCACTGTATTTTCTGAGGTCCAAGGTCAACGCAGCCGCCTACCAGGGAGATTTAGATTACTTTATGCTTCCTTATGCTTCCAAGCGGGGTGGGTTAGTGCAGTGTGTAGTGCTGTTGAGAGCGAAGACACCCGCAAGTTCCACAGCACAAGCTCTTAGCACACGGCCAGGTACACCATCAGGGCCAGCTGCCTTCCGTGCATTCACTCTGCTCAGCATGCGACTGACGTCCGAAGTGGAAAGTACAAGTGGGTTGTCGTCGGTGGAGGATCGTTTATTGAAGATATCAATATCATCTGGTCGAAACGAGTGTAAAAGTTGTTCAGCTCATCAGGGAGTGAAGCACTGTTGGTACATGGAACAAAGCTAGTTGGTTTATAGTCAGTCAGGGTGTGTATTCCCTACCACATACGCCGAGGGTCAGAGGAGGTAAAGTGCTCCTCAATCCGGCGTTTGTAGCAGTGCTTGGATATAGCTATTAGTCTCTTCATATTGCCAGGAACTCCAGTGGGCGGTACAAAGGACGCTCGTACCCTGAGCGCTTCTATGCTGAGGGATGCCATGGTAAGAAATCTCAGACCACCAGTCTTGTTTTTTGCCCTTCTTTTGTACGCATTAGGTTTTTCCATTTATGTGCATCTGCTTTTGTTTTTTTTGTGAATCAGGACCGGCGTTTGTAGCAGTGCTTGGCTATAGCTATTCCTCTCCTCAGGTTAGCTCTGACCAAGCTGTATGCTTCCCGGCGTCCTGATCTGAAGGCAGCATCTCTGGCTTTGAGCAGAGTGCGAACCTCTCTGTTCATCCAGGGCTTCTGATTAGGGAATGTTAATTATTATGGCAAACTTAAAATTAGTGATTAAGTATCACCAGGAAGGAAGATTGACGCTCAAAGAATTCTTTGAGGAGAAGAGAGGAATAAGACAGACAGTCAAAGATTGCGTGAATCCGGTGTTTGTGCAGTGAATGTTAATTTCCAAAAGAGTCTGTCTCTTGTAGCTGTAGTTCGCAAGAGTTATTTGCGCAAGAAAACTGGAGATAGCTAAGTACAGAAGTATAACATCACTAAAACTGGTAAGACGCTGAGCCTCGCAGTGTGATCGCGATGCCATCTTGGTCCTGGGAGACCAAGGACCATTTCCTATAGAAATCAAGGTCCCAGAATCTGGAGGAAGAGAGGAGAGGCACGGAATCCACATTGCTCGAGGTACCCTGTAAAGTTTCCACAGTCAGTGGCGGTTTGGGGTCCCATGTCATCTGCTGGTGTGGGTCCACTGTATTTTCTGAGGTCCAAGGTCAACGCAGCCGCCTACCAGGGAGATTTAGATTACTTTATGCTTCCAAGCGAGGTGGGTTAGTGCAGTGTGTAGTGCTGTTGAGATAGCGTCCTCGGTGGATCTGTTGCAACGATAAGCAAACTGGTGTGGGTCCAGCGTAGCAGGCAGGCAGGATTTCAAGTGAGAAAGAACTAGTCTTTTAAAGCACTTGGAAATTATTGGGGTGAGTGCTACAGGTCGAAAGTCATTAAAGTCTGAAGCAGTAGAATGCTTAGGCACAGGCACAATAATGGCTGACTTAAAGATAGATGGTACAGCTGCCTGGGCAAGCGAAACATTAAAGATGTGAGCGAAGACACCCGCAAGTTCCACAGCACAAGCTCTTAGCACACGGCCAGGTACACCATCAGGGCAAGCTGCCTTCTGTGCATTCACTCTGCTCAGCATGTGACTGACGTCCGAATTGGAAAGTACAAGTGGGTTGTCGTCGGTGGAGGATCGTTTATTGAAGATATCAATATCATCTGGTCGAAACGAGCGTAGAAGTTGTTCAGCTCATCAGGGAGTGAAGCACTGTTGGTAGATGGAACAAAGCTAGTTGGTTTATAGTCAGTCAGGGTGTGTATTCCCTGCCACATACGCCGAGGGTCAGAGGAGGTAAAGTGCTCCTCAATCCGTCGTTTGTAGCAGTGCTTGGCTATAGCTATTAGTCTCTTCATATTGCCAGGGACTCCAGTGGGCGGTACAGAGGACGCTTGTACCCTGAGCGCTTGTTGATGCATTTCAGGACAGAGTTAGTGTAGGTGTCCAAGTGGATGTGTGAGCCTGTGCAGGCTCGGGCAGCATACTCACTCCAGTCGGTGTGCTGGAACTGTTGCTGAAGGAAGGAGTCAGCCCCATCCATCCAGAACTTTACAGTTCTGGTTGAAGGCTTAATCCTCTGCATGACTGGAGTGTATTTGGGAAGCAGGAACAAAGAAAGATGATCGGAAAGTCCAAGATGGGGGAGGGGTGTTGTTTTGAAGCTGGTTAAAGTCCAACCGATGCTGAATCCGGTGTTTGTGCAGTGAATGTTAATTTCCAAAAGTGTCTGTCTGTCGTAACTGTAGTTCGCAAGAGTTATTTGCGCAAGAAAACTGGAGATAGCTAAGTACAGAAGTATAACATCACTAAAACCGGTAAGACGCTGAGCCTCGCAGTGTGATCGCGATGCCATCTTGGTCCTGGAAGACCAAGGACCATTTCCTATAGAAATCAAGGTCCCAGAATCTGGAGGAAGAGAGGAGAGGCACGGAATCCACATTGTTCGAGCTACCCTGTAAAGTTTCCACAGTCAGTGGCGGTTTGGTGTCCCATGTCATCTGCTGGTGTGGGTCCACTTTATTTTCTGAGGTCCAAGGTCGACGCAGCCGCCTACCAGGGAGATTTAGATTACTTTATGCTTCCTTATGCTTCCAAGCGAGGTGGGTTAGTGCAGTGTGTAGTGCTGTTGAGATAGCGTCCTCGGTGGATCTGTTGCAACGATAAGCAAACTGGTGTGGGTCCAGCGTAGCAGGCAGGCAGGATTTCAAGTGAGAAAGAACTAGTCTTTTAAAGCACTTGGAAATTATTGAGGTGGGTTATGCAGTGTGTAGTTCTGTTGAGAGCGAAGACACCCGCAAGTTCCACAGCACAAGCACTCAGCACACGGCCAGGTACACCATCAGGGCCAGCTGCCTTCCGTGCATTCACTCTACTCAGCATGCGACTGACGTCCGAAGTGGAAAGTACAAGTGGGTTGTCATCGGTGGAGGATCGTTTATTGAAGATATCATTATCATCTGGTCGAAACGAGCGTAAAAGTTGTTCAGCTTATCAGGGAGTGAAGCACTGTTGGTAAATGGAACAAAGCTAGTTGGTTTATAGTCAGTCAGGGCGTGTATTCCCTGCCACGTACACCGAGGGTCAGAGGAGGTAAAGTGCTCCTCAATCCGGCATTTGTAGCAGTGCTTGGCTATAGCTATTAGTCTCTTCATATTGCCAGGAACTCCAGTGGGCGGTACAAAGGACGCTCGTACCCTGAGCGCTTCTATGCTGAGGGATGCCATGGTAAGAAATCTCAGACCACCAGTCTTGTTTTTTGCCCTTCTTTTGTACGCATTAGGTTTTTCCATTTATGTGCATCTGCTTTTGTTTTTTTTGTGAATCAGGACCGGCGTTTGTAGCAGTGCTTGGCTATAGCTATTCCTCTCCTCAGGTTAGCTCTGACCAAGCTGTATGCTTCCCTGCATCCTGATCTGAAGGCAGCATCTCTGGCTTTGAGCAGAGTGCGAACCTCTCTGTTCATCCAGGGCTTCTGATTAGGGAATGTTAATTATTATGGCAAACTTAAAATTAATGATTAAGTATCACCAGGAAGAAAGATCGACGCTCAAAGAATTCTTTGAGGAGA
>NC_089815.1:36622009-36624509 GCF_029633855.1 Hoplias malabaricus | reverse complement strand
CGAAGCGTCCTTTGCAACTAAGAGCGGGCTTAGCCAACACAAACGACACGTCCACCCAAGTGAACGGAATATGGAGAGGATCGCGGAGGTACGCTCCAAGAAGGTGAAGGGGGGTGCGACCTCGCTATGGAGTGCTAAGGAGGTGGAAGAGTTACTGAAGCTCGAGGAGAGATATGCGGGCGAGAGGTACATTAACATGGCGATCGCCAAGCATCTCCCCAGTAAAACTAGCGAGCAGGTAAGGGAGAAAAGACGTCGGCTTGTCAGGACCCCCATAAATCCGTCAGAGGATCATAGCGGTGATCTGAGACAGGAGATGCCAGCGCCACCCCTGGTTCAGGGGATCGCCGAGAAATTGAAAGAGAGGGCGGCCTCCCTGGATCTTTCTCTGAGCGAGCTCGGCGGCAGTGGGGATTTGCCAAGGGAGGATCACGAGTTGGGTGAGCTCGTGGAGGCTACGGCCTCGGCTTTGAGGGGGAGGCTGGGAGCTGGTGTCTCGAGTGCTCTGAGTCATAGTACTCCTGGTAGTAGGCAACGAGGGGCAGGCCGTGTTTTCAGAAACCCTCAGGGAGGAAACAGGGCGGCCAAGCGGAAGACTTATAGGAAACATCAGAGGATGTTCCTTAAGGATCCTGCGAGGCTAGCCAGTGAAATCCTTGATGGAGTGGAAGGAACAGAATGTCCAATCCCACTGGCCATTATAGAGCAAGCGTACAGGACCAGTTGGGAAGGGAATGTCAACTTTGCTGGACTAGGCCAATTTACATCATCAGGAGAAACGGACAACGAGTGCTTTGCAGAGCCAATCACGGCCAAATCTGTAAAAGCTGCCCTAGGCAAGATCAAGCGCGACACCGCCCCGGGCCCAGACAGGATCACAAAGCAGATGCTAAGTGACTGGGATCCGAAAGGCGAAAAACTGGCACGGCTGTACACCACGTGGTTGGTCAGCGGAGTGGTACCCAGGGCTTTCAAGGAATGTCGGACAACACTAATTCCTAAATCTACTGATCGGGAGGCGCTCAATGACGTGGGGAACTGGAGACCCATCACCATTGGATCAGTGATTTTAAGGCTCTTTTCTAAGATTCTGGCGGAGAGGCTGGCGCGTGCTTGCCCATTGAATCCTAGACAAAGGGGGTTCATCCGCGCCCCTGGGTGTTCCGAGAACCTAAAGGTTCTGCAAGGCCTTCTCGGACACTGCAAAAAAGAGCGGGGCCAGCTTGCGGTAGTGTTTGTCGATTTCGCGAAGGCTTTCGACTCCATCTCTCATGATCACATCCTGTGTGCACTGATGCAGAGACAGGTTGACCATCACGTGATTAAGCTGATCCAATCAGCTTATGTGGACTGCGTGACCAGAATCATTGTCAATGGGGACAAGACGGACCCCATTGAGATGAAGGTTGGAGTGAAGCAGGGAGATTCTATGTCTCCAATCCTCTTCAACCTGGCTATGGATCCCCTGATCCAAGCCCTCGACAACCTTGGAAGTGGCTATATGGTAGGAGGTACTAGGGTTAGTACCTTAGCGTTTGCAGATGATCTTGTCCTGATTAGTGACTCCTGGGAAGGCATGAGAGACAACATCGCTATCCTAGACACATTCTGCGAGAAGACGGGGCTTAGGGTTCAGCCCAAGAAATGTCACGGGTTCCTGATTGGGAAGGGAGTTACCTCCTTCACGGTCAATAACTGTAAGGCGTGGAGGTTGGGAAAGGAACCAATTCATCTCATCAGCCCTGATGAGATGGAGAAATATCTGGGGGCAAGGGTGAATCCTTGGGTGGGGATCACCAAGCCAGATATCCACACCCAGCTGAGGGAGTGGGTGACTAAGATCAACAATGCTCTTCTCAAACCAGTCCAAAAAGTCAGAATGTTGAATAACTTTGCAATTCCCAGGATGATCTATCTGGCTGATCACTGCGACTTTAGGGGCACAGCACTAGCCACTATGGATGGCACAATCAGGAAGGCTGTGAAGGAGTGGCTCCACCTGCCTCAGTCAACCTGTAATGGCTTGCTATATTCTAGGGCTCGAGATGGTGGCTTGGGTATCCAGAAGTTAGAGGCCCTCGTGCCTTCCATCCAAGCGAGACGCCTATACCGGTTGCTGAACTCCGAAGACGGTATAGTGAGGGCGATAATGACAAGCACGAGTGGACAGTCTGAGTTCAAGCGGCTATGGTGCATAGCGGGCGGGGATCCTGATGAGATTCCCCCCATCGGACAAGGAGGAAACGGCAGAGGGACGGTCCCGAGTGACTGGAGACGGGAGGAAAAGCGTGTTTGGTGCAATCTGCCAGTTCAGGGCTGGGGAGTTGAGGTGTTCACGAACGACCCGATTAGTAGTGCATGGATGATGAACCCAGCAGGGTGTGGGTTTAGACAAAGACACTACATTGCTGCGCTGCAGCTAAGGGCGAACGTATACCCTACTCGTGAGGCCCTATTGCGTGGAAGGACAAAGGCTTGGGCAGATTGCCGAAGGTGCGGT
>NC_089815.1:36277009-36279509 GCF_029633855.1 Hoplias malabaricus | reverse complement strand
AATAAGGCCCGTTCAGGGAACCAGGGCGTTGGGTTTAATTAGGCCCCGGAGGTAGGCCCCGGTGGTAAACTCCGGGGCAAGCCTTATCAGAGGCCCAGGATGAGGTGTTCTTAATGTATTGGCTGATAGGGAGCCCCGGAGGTAGGGGACCCTTGGTGAAATTCATGCCGGGTTAGGGGACCAGGGCGTTGGGGTGAATAAGCCCCTGGAGGTAGGCACCGGTGGTAAGCTCCGGGGCAAGCCTAATCAGAGGCCCAGGATGAGGGTGTAATGAACTGGACAACCATCCCACTTCCCATGTATTGTACAGCAATTGGGCAACCATCCCACTTTCAATATATTGTGCGGCGTTTTGTCTCCCAGGTCCACCAGTGGGCAGGATGAACTTGCAATATATTATACAGCAATTGGGCAACCATCCCACTTCCAATATATTGTACAGCGATTGCGCAACCGTCCCACTTCCAATATATTGCGCGCCGTTTTGGCTCCCAGGTCCACCAGTGGGCAGGATGAACTTGCAATATATTATACAGCAATTGGGCAACCATCCCACTTCCAATATATTTTAAGGTTCCAGGTCTACCAGTGGGCATCTTTTTTGACGGTGCAGGCTGATTGGTTTAGTCCGAGGGCGGGGGCTTAAGTGTGGGCCAGATAGGTTCGACCGGTGCGCCGGGTCCCTGGGGCTCTGGGTCTCTGGGTCTCTGGGTCCCTGGGTCCCTGGGTCCCTGGGGCTCTGGGTCTCTGGGTCCCTGGGTCCCTGGGTCCCTGGGGCTCTGGGTCTCTGGGTCTCTGGGTCTCTGGGTCCCTGGGACTCTGGGTCTCTGGGTCCCTGGGGCTCTGGGGCTCTGGGTCCCTGGGTCCCTGGGTCCCTGGGACTCTGGGACTCTGGGGCTCTGGGGCTCTGGGTCCCTGGGGCTCTGGGTCTCTGGGTCTCTGGGTCCCTGGGGCTCTGGGTCCCTGGGTCCCTGGGACTCTGGGACTCTGGGACTCTGGGTCCCTGGGTCTCTGGGTCCCTGGGACTCTGGGTCCCTGGGACTCTGGGTCCCTGGGTCCCTGGGGCTCTGGGGCTCTGGGTCTCTGGGTCTCTGGGTCTCTGGGACTCTGGGGCTCTGGGGCTCTGGGTCCCTGGGGCTCTGGGTCTCTGGGTCCCTGGGACTCTGGGTCTCTGGGTCCCTGGGACTCTGGGGCTCTGGGTCCCTGGGGCTCTGGGTCCCTGGGGCTCTGGGGCTCTGGGGCTCTGGGACTCTGGGGCTCTGGGGCTCTGGGTCCCTGGGGCCCTGGGACTCTGGGGCTCTGGGACTCTGGGGCTCTGGGACTCTGGGTCTCTGGGTCCCTGGGACTCTGGGGCTCTGGGGCTCTGGGTCCCTGGGGCTCTGGGTCTCTGGGTCCCTGGGACTCTGGGGCTCTGGGTCCCTGGGGCTCTGGGACTCTGGGGCTCTGGGTCTCTGGGTCTCTGGGTCCCTGGGACTCTGGGGCTCTGGGTCCCTGGGGCTCTGGGACTCTGGGGCTCTGGGTCTCTGGGTCTCTGGGGCTCTGGGTCTCTGGGTCCCTGGGACTCTGGGTCCCTGGGTCCCTGGGGCTCTGGGGCTCTGGGTCCCTGGGTCCCTGGGGCTCTGGGGCTCTGGGTCCCTGGGACTCTGGGGCTCTGGGGCTCTGGGTCCCTGGGGCTCTGGGGCCCTGGGACTCTGGGGCTCTGGGGCTCTGGGGCTCTGGGTCCCTGGGTCCCTGGGGCTCTGGGGCTCTGGGTCCCTGGGACTCTGGGTCTCTGGGTCCCTGGGTCCCTGGGGCTCTGGGGCTCTGGGTCCCTGGGGCTCTGGGGCTCTGGGTCCCTGGGACTCTGGGGCTCTGGGGCTCTGGGTCTCTGGGTCCCTGGGACTCTGGGCCTCTGGGACTCTGGGGCTCTGGGGCTCTGGGTCCCTGGGTCCCTGGGGCTCTGGGGCTCTGGGTCCCTGGGACTCTGGGGCTCTGGGTCCCTGGGGCTCTGGGTCTCTGGGTCTCTGGGTCCCTGGGACTCTGGGGCTCTGGTTCCCTGGGGCTCTGGGGCTCTGGGTCTCTGGGGCTCTGGGTCCCTGGGGCTCTGGGGCTCTGGGTCTCTGGGTCCCTGGGGCTCTGGGACTCTGGGTCCCTGGGACTCTGGGGCTCTGGGGCTCTGGGACTCTGGGGCACTGGGGCTCTGGGGCTCTGGGGCTCTGGGGCTCTGGGGCTCTGGGTCCCTGGGGCTCTGGGACTCTGGGGCTCTGGGTCTCTGGGTCTCTGGGTCTCTGGGTCCCTGGGGCTCTGGGGCTCTGGGGCTCTGGGACTCTGGGGCTCTGGGTCCCTGGGGCTCTGGGGCTCTGGGGCTCTGGGGCTCTGGGACTCTGGGACTCTGGGACTCTGGGACTCTGGGACTCTGGGACTCTGGGACTCTGGGACTCTGGGGCTCTGGGTCTCTGGGTCCCTGGGACTCTGGGGCTCTGGGACTCTGGGTCCCTGGGGCTCTGGGTCTCTGGGTCTC
>NC_089815.1:36259509-36272009 GCF_029633855.1 Hoplias malabaricus | reverse complement strand
TAATACTGGGTCATGCAGAAATTATACTTTACCACCACCAAAAAAATGTATTGTCTCACTTAAAAAACAATTTTATGAAACAACAGACACCCCAGGCTACTGTATCTACCGTATGATAGAGGGGGTATTAGATGTCCTAATCACCTCTGGTACTACTGGGCTGCACAGCCGAGGAACATGATTTGTTTAACTATACATTAAAAATAAATAAATAAATTTAAAAAACAAAACACACCCCTATGGACAGAAATGGAAAGTCATCTTTAAGGCCTTCCTCTTCCCATGCACCTCTAATCAACAAATATTAAAAAGATCATTGAGAATCTTAGAAATACGATTGTTGTTATAAAATACATAGAAGATAAATAGAGAGGGGACTTAAGTCCAATATTGGGGGGGATTACCTTTTCCCCACCTAGGACAGCTGAAGGGGCAGATTCAAAATTTGGGTCAAAATAAGGGTTACAAAAAAATAGAGGGATTATATAAGCTAGACAGCGAAGTACTACCCCATGACTACTGACGAAGAACACTCAGAAAAGTGACACTGAGCCTGCTGTGGGACAACGCTGTTTTCTGACTGTGACTCTGAGCCGAGTGTAGTCAATTCACAAAAAACATTATAAGAACGCAGTACCAAAGCATGGCTCAATGTTGCATGTAGGTATTTGAGTATACACTAAGTAGGCTACAAGCTTATTGTTTTTAGTCCAATACACTTTATAAACTTGAATTCCTCTGTTTTTTTTTTTTTTTTTCATTTGTTTTAAATTATGCTCTAAACGTGTTGGATTCTCCGTGTTGACACGTAGGGTATAATTTCGCGTTAACACGTTAAGTTTGTGTATTTCGTGAATCATGATGCTTTACTGCCACCAACTGGTGTATGGCGTTATTGCTGAAACAACATAAAGCCTTAACTTAAGAAAGCCACTCAACATCCCAATCCACATATGGTATATTGCCATCGGACGGGACCAGAGCGCTAGCGCGCGGCGCCCGTTAAATGATTTTTGCCGAGCCCGAGAGCGGGTCCAGTGCGCTCAGGGGAACACGCCACGAAGTTCCGCGCCCTCGCTGAGTCTCTACTCCTCACGTGGAAAGAGATATGAATAATCAAAGTTTGGGCCTTTTATCCGCAATTTTTCATCAGTCCACCAGGTGGCACATGGAATGTCCCAACACATGTATATTATATTGGGTTTGGGATGGGGTATTTCCGGCCTCCGAATATATTGGAAGTGGGATGGTTGTCCAATTGCTGTCAAATATATTGGAAGTGGGATGGTTGTCCAATTGCAATATATTCTGATGGTGTCAAATATATTGGAAGTGGGATGGTTGTCCAATTGTAATATATTCTGATGGTGTCAAATACATTGGAAGAGGGATGGTTGTCCAATGGCAATATATTCTGATGGTGTCAAATATATTGGAAGTGGGATGGTTGTCCTGATGGTGTCTAATATATTGGAAGTGGGATGGTTGTCCAATTGCAATATATTCTGATGGTGTCAAATATATTGGAAGTGGGATGGTTGTCCTGATGGTGTCTAATATATTGGAAGTGGGATGGTTGTCCAATTGCAATATATTCTGATGGTGTCAAATATATTGGAAGTGGGATGGTTGTCCAATTCCCATACATCCTGATGGTGTCAAATATATTGGAAGAGGGATGGTTGTCCAATTGCAATATATTCTGATGGTGTCAAATATATTGGAAGTGGGATGGTTGTCCTGATGGTGTCTAATATATTGGAAGTGGGATGGTTGTCCAATTGCAATATATTCTGATGGTGTCAAATATATTGGAAGTGGGATGGTTATCCTGATGGTGTCTAATATATTGGAAGTGGGATGGTTGTCCAATTGCAATATATTCTGATGGTGTCAAATATATTGGAAGTGGGATGGTTGTCCAATTCCCATACATCCTGATGGTGTCAAATATATTGTAAGTGGGATAGTTGTCCAATTCCCCTATATCCTGATGGTGTCAAATATATTGGAAATGAGATGGTTGTCCAATTACCATACATCCTTATGGCTTCAAATATATTGTAAGTGGGATGCTTGTTCAATTACCATATATATTGTGTCAAATATGTTCAAAGTGGGATGGTGTCCCATCACTACATATTGTCATCAGAGCACGTTTTAGGAAAACATAATTGTAATGTCTAAAAATACATTTAGCCATATATCCCATGACTCCCTGATCTCATATCTGTCTTTGGAGTTGTAAAATTCTACTGTCCAAAATCCATATATTTTTTTTTGACTTGAATATATTGGAAGTAGGATTATCAGATCTCAGCTTCAGAACAACATAAGAGGTTTTTACAAACGGGTCTATCTTTGTCTGGGTCTATCTTACTCAGCGTGTGAGTTTGGAGAAGATTGGAGAGAATAAATATTTTCACTCAAAAAAACTAAAAGGGGTCCCCCTATGAGTTGTTTTTAAGTGAAAAAATTTATGTCCTCCAATCATCTCCAAACTCACACCCTGAGTTGATGACACTCAGACTTAGACGAAACTGGTCTTACTTTGAAGATATTTCACTCCTAAGCCAAGATCTGATAATCCAACTTCCAATATATTCCAGTCAAAAACATATATGGGTTTTTGACAGTAGAATTTTACACTTCTAATTACAGAAAAAGGATCAGAGGGACTTGGGCTGTATGGAAACATGTATTTTTTTTAACTATATAAAATGTTTTCCCAAAATGTATAAGTCTTTACTTTAACCATCCCAATTGCAATATATTTGACACAAGTGTTATATATTATATTTAAGCAGTACATTTCTTCGTAGATGTCTTTCAGTAACTGTAAAACATTTATTTTAATTATTTGTAATTTGCTAAGACACATGGAAGACCTTTACATCCCGAGGTAGTGATAGCTTACAACCTGGTCTCACACCTACTTGTGATATAGTCACATATATAGGAGACTGCAATTCATGCTGAAAATATGCGATATGTCACGAATTGCAGATTACTATATCACGAGTAGGTGTGAGACCGGGCTGTAGCTTAACATTACTGGCTGATGTAACTTTGCTAACTGACAAAGCGACACATTTATGTTATGATTAAAACCAATATTTAACAAAAAATATATTCATTAAACACATGAAAAGTGTTGTATTCTAATCAAATGATATTTAAACTCCCGCACGAGTTATGCACAGGGGCCGTGTCTTCATTAATTCAGACTTATTATCCTGGATTTAAGTCCTTTATAGAGTATTTAGTTATTTTTTATAACGTCTCTTCCTTACACATGTAAACAATCGTACACACACAAAAATGCGTGTATTTGTATAACTAAAAATGTGAGTCTGTAAACAAGTTTTAGTCCCCACACCGAGATTATATCCATCTACACACAGACAAAGAGAGAGTCCACCAGTTTCGCTACACTACACTTTGTTTGGGTTTTTATGTACTGTTTCTAATTCTATATTTTTGTTGTGATATCAGTTATAATTGAATATGTATTTTGTCTCGTTCACCAGTGATATTTTTCAGTTACTGTAGTTAAAACAGCATTTAACTAATCCATACGGGCCTACTTACATATTCATGATTGGATTTACATCACACACTGTAGCTGACACGAAACATAAATCCTTTGTGAACGTAGTCCCTACGTTTCATCTGAATTATTCATAACATAGTGAGCGAAGCACTGACCTATGGCTACGTTGAGCCCTACGTGAGCAGTGTGAAGACAGCAATATTAGTAAGCTGATCCCCATAGCAACTGGAAGTTAATTTTTCACAATAAAAAACCTCTGGTGTTTAGTACCTTAAAATTTGTAAACATGCATATTATTATATAACTTCATTCATAACATGCTCTAAAGCTTTTCATAATTGTATATCAAACAAACATCACTATTCTCTCACACTATGTGTGTGACACATACTGAGATTTGACATTGATAAATTATGTGCATTCTTTTAATAGCATACTGCTAAACAATACAGTGTCAATACAAACCCATGGTGAAATTAACTTTCCAGATCCTCCTCTTTCTGTAAACGTATTGTATGTTTAACGATACATTAAGTTACTCATGTTTTATTTAATTATGTGTATCTACTTCTATATATAAATTAAGAGAGGATAAATCTCCTTCAAAATGAAATTGAACAAAAAATTCTGAATTAAAAAAGGGCTTTTTCAGCAGTTCAGTGGTGGTTGAAGTGAGGGGTTTATATATATATATATATATATATATATATATATATATATATATATATATATATATATATATATATATATATATATGTGTGTGTGTGTGTGTGTGTGTGTGTGTGTGCTTTTAAACGTATTTATATATGTATAATGTTAATACAAAATCTCATAAAAAACATGGTCAAATCCAATACGCTTAGAGACCAACGACATTCCTTACACCTGGACCCCCATGACTACTGACGAAGAACACTCAGAAAAGTGACACTGAGCCTGCTGTGGGCCAACGCTGTTTTCTGACTGTGACTCTGAGCCGAGTGTAGTCAATTCACAAAAAACATTATAAGAACGCAGTACCAAAGCATGGCTCAATTTTGCATGTAGGTATTTGAGTATACACTAAGTAGGCTACAAGCTTATTGTTTTTAGTCCAATACACTTTATAAACTTGAATTCCTCTGTTTTTTTTTCATTTGTTTTAAATTATGCTCTAAACGTGTTGGATTCTCCGTGTTGACACGTAGCGTATAATTTCGTGTTAACACGTTAAGGTATTGACGCGTTATGAACGTGTTAACACGTTAAGTTTGTGTATTTCGTGAATCATGATGCTTTACTGCCACCAACTGGTGTATGGCGTTATTGCTGAAACAACATAAAGCCTTAACTTACCAAATAACGGAAACAATTCCAGTGTTTAATGTTCTGAACAATGTTTATGAGATTTTGTATAAACATTATACAAACATAATATTTATATAAACATAAATACGTTTAAAAGCGCACACAAACATAGATATATATACCCCTCACTTCAACCACCACTGAATTTACTGCTGAAAAAAGCCCTTTTTTAATTCAGATTTTTTTGTTCAATATAATTTTGAAGGAGATTTATCCTATCTTAACATATATAAGTATGTGGCCACAAATGGGTCCACAATTCCATTTAGACCTAACAGGTGGTGGTGGGGTCTTAGTTCCGAAAAGCCATTTAGTGGACAAAATAGCAGTTGCTTACCTCTTCGTAGTACCACACCATCCCAATCCACATATATGATACGCCGCTTGGTGGACCTTATCGGCCTAGCGCGCGGCGCCCCCTAGACGATTTACTTTGCAGAGCCCGGGGTCGGGTCCTGGGCACACGTGGTGAGAGCTAAAAATCCTCAAAGTTTGGGCCTTTTACCCGCACTTTTGCATCAATCCACCAGGTGGCTCCCGGAACGTCCCGATTCCAATATATTCCATTACAGGCAAATATATTGGGATTGGGATGGCGTATATATTTATCATTCGTTGAAGTGTTTTGTAATGTTTTTAATACTTTTAACATGCCCAACATCCATAGACATTAACATTTTTAAAGTGTTGGCTACTTTGATAAGGCAACACAAACGTCCTTTCACAAAGTTTCCAACTATCTTTGATATATGTATAATGCCAGTAAACCGACAAACACGTAACCACAGTGAGCCAGCCTGCCCTTCTGAAACTCTTGTCCGAACGCCTTACTTTCAAATTTTCAAGTTAGCTAATGTTACTGCTGCATTACTTAAGGTGGAAGCGAAAAATTTAAAAGCTTCTGAGCGAACACCAGTCAGAATGTCAACACTAGAACTATCAGGATTTTCATATACCCCCTTTTTCTACCAGAGGCTGCCAAATGGCAGTGCTGGGGTAATTTGCAACCCATTAGGCCACATTTTGTTATGTACATTAAGCCACTACTAGGTGCTAAAACGGGGGGATGGGTGATAGTGTGAACTGTGTTGACTGACAAAGCTCTGAGAGTCACAGCAGGCACAGACTTTCAGGAGTTTAGTTTAGGGCAACAGTCTCAACAAATAAAAAATATTTTGGTACTTTGGCAGTTTTCTCAGCTGCTGATAATTATTATTATAATCTTTCAAAAATATAATGAAATAATACTTGTTTATTTAGAATACACACAATAAAGAATTATTTAAGCTTTTTAGTTTATATTTGTTGATCTAATGCAGTATTATTTGATGTGAAACCTACAAAAACCTTGAGAAATATAAATAAAAAATTCAGTTAAGTAAAAATTGCTCAAAAATAGTATTTAAGTTTAATTTGAGTCATATTTACTTGTCAAGAAAAACACTTTGCCAATGGGGTGAGATATTTTGACTTAAAACAAGAAAAAATGTCCTGATAATATTCTTTTACTTGGGTTTTTAAATGTTTAAGTAAAAATGTCCTTTTTACAAGTAGCTGAGGGTTGTTTTTTGTATAAATTTATGTAAAAATATCTTTACCTATTGGCAGTTTTTCAAAAGACAAAAACTACTTAAAATAAGGTTACAACATATCAGAGCTATTTTGACTAATCAATATGCCACTTTTTGCACTGTGAAAACAATCCTACATTAGTACAAAGGAGGCAGTTTTTCAAAAGGCAAATTTACTTAAAATCTGAACTTTAGCTATTTTGACAAATCATCAGTGAGAAAACAATCCAAAATTAGTACAAAGGAGGCAGACTTGAGGTGTTTTGGAATTATAGTTCAAATAATGTCTTTGTGTGAGTTTTAGAGAAAGATGACTGCAGACACTGGAAAACTTGTTAATAAAGTGCATAAACTTTATATAATAAACTGCACCAAAGTAAATAGCCTATCTGGCTACATGCTGAGTGAAATAAAATAGAATAAACCTTTCTCACTATAGTACAATATTACAAATATACACGATGGAGGTAACTGAGATGGGTGTGTCAGTGTCAGTCAGGGTGTGTATTCCCTGCCACATACGCCGAGGGTCAGAGGAGGTAAAGTGCTCCTCAATCCAGAGTTTGTAGCAGTGCTTGGCTATAGCTGTTAGTCTCTTCATATTGCCAGGAACTCCAGTGGGCGGTACAAAGGACGCTTGTACCCTGAGCGCTTCTATGCTGAGGGATGCCATGCCAAGAAATCTCGGACCACCAGTCTTGTTTTTTGCCCTTCTTTTGTATGCATTAGGTTTCTCCATTTATGTGCATCTGCTTTTCTTTTTTCTGTAAATCAGGACCGGCGTTTGTAGCAGTGCTTGGCTATAGCTATTCCTCTCCTCAGGTTAGCTCTGGCCAAGCTGTATGCTTCCCGGCGTCCTGATCTGAAGGCAGCATCTCTGGCTTTGAGCAATGTGCGAACCTCTCTGTTTATCCAGGGCATTTGAATAGGGAATGTTAATTGTTATGGCAAACTTAAATTTAATGATTAAGTATCACCAGGAAGAAAGATCGATGCTCAAAGAATTCTTTGAGGAGAAGAGAGGAATAAGACAGACAGTCAAAGTCAGTCCACACAGTTGTTGATGTGTTTCAGGACAGAGTTAGTGTAGGTGTCCAAGTGGATGTGTGAGCCTGTGGAGGCTCGGGCAGCATACTCACTCCAGTCGGTGTGCTGGAACTGTTGCTGAAGGAAGGAGTCAGCCCCATCCATCCAGAACTTTACAGTTCTGGTTGAAGGCTTAATCCTCTGCATGACTGGAGTGTATTTGGGAAGCAGGAACAAAGAAAGATGATTGGAAAGTCCAAGATGGGGGTGGGGTGTTGTTTTGAAGCTGGTTAAAGTCGAACCAATGCTGAATCCGGTGTTTGTGCAGTGAATGTTAATTTCCAAAAGTGTCTGTCTGTCGTAACTGTAGTTCGCAAGAGTTATTTGCGCAAGAAAACTGGAGATAGCTAAGTACAGAAGTATAACATCACTAAAACCGGTAAGACGCTGAGCCTCGCAGTGTGATCGTGACGCCATCTTGGTCCTGGGAGACCAAGGACCATTTCCTATGGATATCAAGGTCCCAGAATCTGGAGGAAGAGAGGAGAGGCACGGAATCCACATTGCTCGAGGTACCCTGTAAAGTTTCCACAGTAAGTGGCGGTTTGGGGTCCCATGTCATCTGCTGGTGTGGGTCCACTGTATTTTCTGAGGTCCAAGGTCAACGCAGCCGCCTACCAGGGAGATTTAGATTACTTTATGCTTCCTTATGCTTCCAAGCGGGGTGGGTTAGTGCAGTGTGTAGTGCTGTTGAGAGCGAAGACACCCGCAAGTTCCACAGCACAAGCTCTTAGCACACGGCCAGGTACACCATCAGGGCCAGCTGCCTTCCGTGCATTCACTCTGCTCAGCATGCGACTGACGTCCGAAGTGGAAAGTACAAGTGGGTTGTCGTCGGTGGAGGATCGTTTATTGAAGATATCAATATCATCTGGTCGAAACGAGTGTAAAAGTTGTTCAGCTCATCAGGGAGTGAAGCACTGTTGGTACATGGAACAAAGCTAGTTGGTTTATAGTCAGTCAGGGTGTGTATTCCCTACCACATACGCCGAGGGTCAGAGGAGGTAAAGTGCTCCTCAATCCGGCGTTTGTAGCAGTGCTTGGATATAGCTATTAGTCTCTTCATATTGCCAGGAACTCCAGTGGGCGGTACAAAGGACGCTCGTACCCTGAGCGCTTCTATGCTGAGGGATGCCATGGTAAGAAATCTCAGACCACCAGTCTTGTTTTTTGCCCTTCTTTTGTACGCATTAGGTTTTTCCATTTATGTGCATCTGCTTTTGTTTTTTTTGTGAATCAGGACCGGCGTTTGTAGCAGTGCTTGGCTATAGCTATTCCTCTCCTCAGGTTAGCTCTGACCAAGCTGTATGCTTCCCGGCGTCCTGATCTGAAGGCAGCATCTCTGGCTTTGAGCAGAGTGCGAACCTCTCTGTTCATCCAGGGCTTCTGATTAGGGAATGTTAATTATTATGGCAAACTTAAAATTAGTGATTAAGTATCACCAGGAAGGAAGATTGACGCTCAAAGAATTCTTTGAGGAGAAGAGAGGAATAAGACAGACAGTCAAAGATTGCGTGAATCCGGTGTTTGTGCAGTGAATGTTAATTTCCAAAAGAGTCTGTCTCTTGTAGCTGTAGTTCGCAAGAGTTATTTGCGCAAGAAAACTGGAGATAGCTAAGTACAGAAGTATAACATCACTAAAACTGGTAAGACGCTGAGCCTCGCAGTGTGATCGCGATGCCATCTTGGTCCTGGGAGACCAAGGACCATTTCCTATAGAAATCAAGGTCCCAGAATCTGGAGGAAGAGAGGAGAGGCACGGAATCCACATTGCTCGAGGTACCCTGTAAAGTTTCCACAGTCAGTGGCGGTTTGGGGTCCCATGTCATCTGCTGGTGTGGGTCCACTGTATTTTCTGAGGTCCAAGGTCAACGCAGCCGCCTACCAGGGAGATTTAGATTACTTTATGCTTCCAAGCGAGGTGGGTTAGTGCAGTGTGTAGTGCTGTTGAGATAGCGTCCTCGGTGGATCTGTTGCAACGATAAGCAAACTGGTGTGGGTCCAGCGTAGCAGGCAGGCAGGATTTCAAGTGAGAAAGAACTAGTCTTTTAAAGCACTTGGAAATTATTGGGGTGAGTGCTACAGGTCGAAAGTCATTAAAGTCTGAAGCAGTAGAATGCTTAGGCACAGGCACAATAATGGCTGACTTAAAGATAGATGGTACAGCTGCCTGGGCAAGCGAAACATTAAAGATGTGAGCGAAGACACCCGCAAGTTCCACAGCACAAGCTCTTAGCACACGGCCAGGTACACCATCAGGGCAAGCTGCCTTCTGTGCATTCACTCTGCTCAGCATGTGACTGACGTCCGAATTGGAAAGTACAAGTGGGTTGTCGTCGGTGGAGGATCGTTTATTGAAGATATCAATATCATCTGGTCGAAACGAGCGTAGAAGTTGTTCAGCTCATCAGGGAGTGAAGCACTGTTGGTAGATGGAACAAAGCTAGTTGGTTTATAGTCAGTCAGGGTGTGTATTCCCTGCCACATACGCCGAGGGTCAGAGGAGGTAAAGTGCTCCTCAATCCGTCGTTTGTAGCAGTGCTTGGCTATAGCTATTAGTCTCTTCATATTGCCAGGGACTCCAGTGGGCGGTACAGAGGACGCTTGTACCCTGAGCGCTTGTTGATGCATTTCAGGACAGAGTTAGTGTAGGTGTCCAAGTGGATGTGTGAGCCTGTGCAGGCTCGGGCAGCATACTCACTCCAGTCGGTGTGCTGGAACTGTTGCTGAAGGAAGGAGTCAGCCCCATCCATCCAGAACTTTACAGTTCTGGTTGAAGGCTTAATCCTCTGCATGACTGGAGTGTATTTGGGAAGCAGGAACAAAGAAAGATGATCGGAAAGTCCAAGATGGGGGAGGGGTGTTGTTTTGAAGCTGGTTAAAGTCCAACCGATGCTGAATCCGGTGTTTGTGCAGTGAATGTTAATTTCCAAAAGTGTCTGTCTGTCGTAACTGTAGTTCGCAAGAGTTATTTGCGCAAGAAAACTGGAGATAGCTAAGTACAGAAGTATAACATCACTAAAACCGGTAAGACGCTGAGCCTCGCAGTGTGATCGCGATGCCATCTTGGTCCTGGAAGACCAAGGACCATTTCCTATAGAAATCAAGGTCCCAGAATCTGGAGGAAGAGAGGAGAGGCACGGAATCCACATTGTTCGAGCTACCCTGTAAAGTTTCCACAGTCAGTGGCGGTTTGGTGTCCCATGTCATCTGCTGGTGTGGGTCCACTTTATTTTCTGAGGTCCAAGGTCGACGCAGCCGCCTACCAGGGAGATTTAGATTACTTTATGCTTCCTTATGCTTCCAAGCGAGGTGGGTTAGTGCAGTGTGTAGTGCTGTTGAGATAGCGTCCTCGGTGGATCTGTTGCAATGATAAGCAAACTGGTGTGGGTCCAGCGTAGCAGGCAGGCAGGATTTCAAGTGAGAAAGAACTAGTCTTTTAAAGCACTTGGAAATTATTGAGGTGGGTTATGCAGTGTGTAGTTCTGTTGAGAGCGAAGACACCCGCAAGTTCCACAGCACAAGCACTCAGCACACGGCCAGGTACACCATCAGGGCCAGCTGCCTTCCGTGCATTCACTCTACTCAGCATGCGACTGACGTCCGAAGTGGAAAGTACAAGTGGGTTGTCATCGGTGGAGGATCGTTTATTGAAGATATCATTATCATCTGGTCGAAACGAGCGTAAAAGTTGTTCAGCTTATCAGGGAGTGAAGCACTGTTGGTAAATGGAACAAAGCTAGTTGGTTTATAGTCAGTCAGGGCGTGTATTCCCTGCCACGTACACCGAGGGTCAGAGGAGGTAAAGTGCTCCTCAATCCGGCATTTGTAGCAGTGCTTGGCTATAGCTATTAGTCTCTTCATATTGCCAGGAACTCCAGTGGGCGGTACAAAGGACGCTCGTACCCTGAGCGCTTCTATGCTGAGGGATGCCATGGTAAGAAATCTCAGACCACCAGTCTTGTTTTTTGCCCTTCTTTTGTACGCATTAGGTTTTTCCATTTATGTGCATCTGCTTTTGTTTTTTTTGTGAATCAGGACCGGCGTTTGTAGCAGTGCTTGGCTATAGCTATTCCTCTCCTCAGGTTAGCTCTGACCAAGCTGTATGCTTCCCTGCATCCTGATCTGAAGGCAGCATCTCTGGCTTTGAGCAGAGTGCGAACCTCTCTGTTCATCCAGGGCTTCTGATTAGGGAATGTTAATTATTATGGCAAACTTAAAATTAATGATTAAGTATCACCAGGAAGAAAGATCGACGCTCAAAGAATTCTTTGAGGAGAAGAGAGGAATAAGACAGACAGTCAAAGATTCTCTCTTATCTCTTGAATTTATTGAACAAATCCAAGCCATATATAGGACCCCAGTCACGTACACCATTATTAGATCATGTCTCGTTCCATCAACCCAAACATTCCCTTATTGGTGCCTCGTCATCTCCCTTTTATCTCCGTCCTCTTCGTATTGCCAGGAACTCCAGTGGGCGGTACAAGGACACTTGTACAAGCGCCTCTATGCTAAGGAATGTCATGTTAAGAAATCTTGGACCCTCGTCAACGTCAGAGAGGATCCCAGGCATGTCGCACCCCTTCTGCATAGGAGGTTATTTCGGGCGGGCCGAGCACAACGTGGGCATGGGCGTTTCCAGTGCGGGGCCGTCAGGATTTCAGAGGGCAGTACGAAATGAAGGTGTCTGAACGATGACAACCGACGTGGAGATGCTGCTCTACCGGAAAACCAGACCCGCCTTGGGTAGGCACCTGCCAGGCTTCATAAAAAGAAGCAGAGGGATCCTACCCCATGCTGCGGGTCAGCTTCCAGGGATGGGTTTTGTTTACCCTTCCCGTACCTATCTTTGGGAGACTTAGGCGGCCAGTCCCCTACGCTGAGACAGTCCGAAAACGGCGGCCGCAGGCACAGCGATGTCCGGGGCTCTGCATCTGAAC
>NC_089815.1:36239509-36249509 GCF_029633855.1 Hoplias malabaricus | reverse complement strand
CCTGATGGTGTCAAATATATTGGAAGAGGGATGGTTGTCCAATTGCAATATATTCTGATGGTGTCAAATATATTGGAAGTGGGATGGTTGTCCTGATGGTGTCTAATATATTGGAAGTGGGATGGTTGTCCAATTGCAATATATTCTGATGGTGTCAAATATATTGGAAGTGGGATGGTTATCCTGATGGTGTCTAATATATTGGAAGTGGGATGGTTGTCCAATTGCAATATATTCTGATGGTGTCAAATATATTGGAAGTGGGATGGTTGTCCAATTCCCATACATCCTGATGGTGTCAAATATATTGTAAGTGGGATAGTTGTCCAATTCCCCTATATCCTGATGGTGTCAAATATATTGGAAATGAGATGGTTGTCCAATTACCATACATCCTTATGGCTTCAAATATATTGTAAGTGGGATGCTTGTTCAATTACCATATATATTGTGTCAAATATGTTCAAAGTGGGATGGTGTCCCATCACTACATATTGTCATCAGAGCACGTTTTAGGAAAACATAATTGTAATGTCTAAAAATACATTTAGCCATATATCCCATGACTCCCTGATCTCATATCTGTCTTTGGAGTTGTAAAATTCTACTGTCCAAAATCCATATATTTTTTTTTGACTTGAATATATTGGAAGTAGGATTATCAGATCTCAGCTTCAGAACAACATAAGAGGTTTTTACAAACGGGTCTATCTTTGTCTGGGTCTATCTTACTCAGCGTGTGAGTTTGGAGAAGATTGGAGAGAATAAATATTTTCACTCAAAAAAACTAAAAGGGGTCCCCCTATGAGTTGTTTTTAAGTGAAAAAATTTATGTCCTCCAATCATCTCCAAACTCACACCCTGAGTTGATGACACTCAGACTTAGACGAAACTGGTCTTACTTTGAAGATATTTCACTCCTAAGCCAAGATCTGATAATCCAACTTCCAATATATTCCAGTCAAAAACATATATGGGTTTTTGACAGTAGAATTTTACACTTCTAATTACAGAAAAAGGATCAGAGGGACTTGGGCTGTATGGAAACATGTATTTTTTTTAACTATATAAAATGTTTTCCCAAAATGTATAAGTCTTTACTTTAACCATCCCAATTGCAATATATTTGACACAAGTGTTATATATTATATTTAAGCAGTACATTTCTTCGTAGATGTCTTTCAGTAACTGTAAAACATTTATTTTAATTATTTGTAATTTGCTAAGACACATGGAAGACCTTTACATCCCGAGGTAGTGATAGCTTACAACCTGGTCTCACACCTACTTGTGATATAGTCACATATATAGGAGACTGCAATTCATGCTGAAAATATGCGATATGTCACGAATTGCAGATTACTATATCACGAGTAGGTGTGAGACCGGGCTGTAGCTTAACATTACTGGCTGATGTAACTTTGCTAACTGACAAAGCGACACATTTATGTTATGATTAAAACCAATATTTAACAAAAAATATATTCATTAAACACATGAAAAGTGTTGTATTCTAATCAAATGATATTTAAACTCCCGCACGAGTTATGCACAGGGGCCGTGTCTTCATTAATTCAGACTTATTATCCTGGATTTAAGTCCTTTATAGAGTATTTAGTTATTTTTTATAACGTCTCTTCCTTACACATGTAAACAATCGTACACACACAAAAATGCGTGTATTTGTATAACTAAAAATGTGAGTCTGTAAACAAGTTTTAGTCCCCACACCGAGATTATATCCATCTACACACAGACAAAGAGAGAGTCCACCAGTTTCGCTACACTACACTTTGTTTGGGTTTTTATGTACTGTTTCTAATTCTATATTTTTGTTGTGATATCAGTTATAATTGAATATGTATTTTGTCTCGTTCACCAGTGATATTTTTCAGTTACTGTAGTTAAAACAGCATTTAACTAATCCATACGGGCCTACTTACATATTCATGATTGGATTTACATCACACACTGTAGCTGACACGAAACATAAATCCTTTGTGAACGTAGTCCCTACGTTTCATCTGAATTATTCATAACATAGTGAGCGAAGCACTGACCTATGGCTACGTTGAGCCCTACGTGAGCAGTGTGAAGACAGCAATATTAGTAAGCTGATCCCCATAGCAACTGGAAGTTAATTTTTCACAATAAAAAACCTCTGGTGTTTAGTACCTTAAAATTTGTAAACATGCATATTATTATATAACTTCATTCATAACATGCTCTAAAGCTTTTCATAATTGTATATCAAACAAACATCACTATTCTCTCACACTATGTGTGTGACACATACTGAGATTTGACATTGATAAATTATGTGCATTCTTTTAATAGCATACTGCTAAACAATACAGTGTCAATACAAACCCATGGTGAAATTAACTTTCCAGATCCTCCTCTTTCTGTAAACGTATTGTATGTTTAACGATACATTAAGTTACTCATGTTTTATTTAATTATGTGTATCTACTTCTATATATAAATTAAGAGAGGATAAATCTCCTTCAAAATGAAATTGAACAAAAAATTCTGAATTAAAAAAGGGCTTTTTCAGCAGTTCAGTGGTGGTTGAAGTGAGGGGTTTATATATATATATATATATATATATATATATATATATATATATATATATATATATATATGTGTGTGTGTGTGTGTGTGTGTGCTTTTAAACGTATTTATATATGTATAATGTTAATACAAAATCTCATAAAAAACATGGTCAAATCCAATACGCTTAGAGACCAACGACATTCCTTACACCTGGACCCCCATGACTACTGACGAAGAACACTCAGAAAAGTGACACTGAGCCTGCTGTGGGCCAACGCTGTTTTCTGACTGTGACTCTGAGCCGAGTGTAGTCAATTCACAAAAAACATTATAAGAACGCAGTACCAAAGCATGGCTCAATTTTGCATGTAGGTATTTGAGTATACACTAAGTAGGCTACAAGCTTATTGTTTTTAGTCCAATACACTTTATAAACTTGAATTCCTCTGTTTTTTTTTCATTTGTTTTAAATTATGCTCTAAACGTGTTGGATTCTCCGTGTTGACACGTAGCGTATAATTTCGTGTTAACACGTTAAGGTATTGACGCGTTATGAACGTGTTAACACGTTAAGTTTGTGTATTTCGTGAATCATGATGCTTTACTGCCACCAACTGGTGTATGGCGTTATTGCTGAAACAACATAAAGCCTTAACTTACCAAATAACGGAAACAATTCCAGTGTTTAATGTTCTGAACAATGTTTATGAGATTTTGTATAAACATTATACAAACATAATATTTATATAAACATAAATACGTTTAAAAGCGCACACAAACATAGATATATATACCCCTCACTTCAACCACCACTGAATTTACTGCTGAAAAAAGCCCTTTTTTAATTCAGATTTTTTTGTTCAATATAATTTTGAAGGAGATTTATCCTATCTTAACATATATAAGTATGTGGCCACAAATGGGTCCACAATTCCATTTAGACCTAACAGGTGGTGGTGGGGTCTTAGTTCCGAAAAGCCATTTAGTGGACAAAATAGCAGTTGCTTACCTCTTCGTAGTACCACACCATCCCAATCCACATATATGATACGCCGCTTGGTGGACCTTATCGGCCTAGCGCGCGGCGCCCCCTAGACGATTTACTTTGCAGAGCCCGGGGTCGGGTCCTGGGCACACGTGGTGAGAGCTAAAAATCCTCAAAGTTTGGGCCTTTTACCCGCACTTTTGCATCAATCCACCAGGTGGCTCCCGGAACGTCCCGATTCCAATATATTCCATTACAGGCAAATATATTGGGATTGGGATGGCGTATATATTTATCATTCGTTGAAGTGTTTTGTAATGTTTTTAATACTTTTAACATGCCCAACATCCATAGACATTAACATTTTTAAAGTGTTGGCTACTTTGATAAGGCAACACAAACGTCCTTTCACAAAGTTTCCAACTATCTTTGATATATGTATAATGCCAGTAAACCGACAAACACGTAACCACAGTGAGCCAGCCTGCCCTTCTGAAACTCTTGTCCGAACGCCTTACTTTCAAATTTTCAAGTTAGCTAATGTTACTGCTGCATTACTTAAGGTGGAAGCGAAAAATTTAAAAGCTTCTGAGCGAACACCAGTCAGAATGTCAACACTAGAACTATCAGGATTTTCATATACCCCCTTTTTCTACCAGAGGCTGCCAAATGGCAGTGCTGGGGTAATTTGCAACCCATTAGGCCACATTTTGTTATGTACATTAAGCCACTACTAGGTGCTAAAACGGGGGGATGGGTGATAGTGTGAACTGTGTTGACTGACAAAGCTCTGAGAGTCACAGCAGGCACAGACTTTCAGGAGTTTAGTTTAGGGCAACAGTCTCAACAAATAAAAAATATTTTGGTACTTTGGCAGTTTTCTCAGCTGCTGATAATTATTATTATAATCTTTCAAAAATATAATGAAATAATACTTGTTTATTTAGAATACACACAATAAAGAATTATTTAAGCTTTTTAGTTTATATTTGTTGATCTAATGCAGTATTATTTGATGTGAAACCTACAAAAACCTTGAGAAATATAAATAAAAAATTCAGTTAAGTAAAAATTGCTCAAAAATAGTATTTAAGTTTAATTTGAGTCATATTTACTTGTCAAGAAAAACACTTTGCCAATGGGGTGAGATATTTTGACTTAAAACAAGAAAAAATGTCCTGATAATATTCTTTTACTTGGGTTTTTAAATGTTTAAGTAAAAATGTCCTTTTTACAAGTAGCTGAGGGTTGTTTTTTGTATAAATTTATGTAAAAATATCTTTACCTATTGGCAGTTTTTCAAAAGACAAAAACTACTTAAAATAAGGTTACAACATATCAGAGCTATTTTGACTAATCAATATGCCACTTTTTGCACTGTGAAAACAATCCTACATTAGTACAAAGGAGGCAGTTTTTCAAAAGGCAAATTTACTTAAAATCTGAACTTTAGCTATTTTGACAAATCATCAGTGAGAAAACAATCCAAAATTAGTACAAAGGAGGCAGACTTGAGGTGTTTTGGAATTATAGTTCAAATAATGTCTTTGTGTGAGTTTTAGAGAAAGATGACTGCAGACACTGGAAAACTTGTTAATAAAGTGCATAAACTTTATATAATAAACTGCACCAAAGTAAATAGCCTATCTGGCTACATGCTGAGTGAAATAAAATAGAATAAACCTTTCTCACTATAGTACAATATTACAAATATACACGATGGAGGTAACTGAGATGGGTGTGTCAGTGTCAGTCAGGGTGTGTATTCCCTGCCACATACGCCGAGGGTCAGAGGAGGTAAAGTGCTCCTCAATCCAGAGTTTGTAGCAGTGCTTGGCTATAGCTGTTAGTCTCTTCATATTGCCAGGAACTCCAGTGGGCGGTACAAAGGACGCTTGTACCCTGAGCGCTTCTATGCTGAGGGATGCCATGCCAAGAAATCTCGGACCACCAGTCTTGTTTTTTGCCCTTCTTTTGTATGCATTAGGTTTCTCCATTTATGTGCATCTGCTTTTCTTTTTTCTGTAAATCAGGACCGGCGTTTGTAGCAGTGCTTGGCTATAGCTATTCCTCTCCTCAGGTTAGCTCTGGCCAAGCTGTATGCTTCCCGGCGTCCTGATCTGAAGGCAGCATCTCTGGCTTTGAGCAATGTGCGAACCTCTCTGTTTATCCAGGGCATTTGAATAGGGAATGTTAATTGTTATGGCAAACTTAAATTTAATGATTAAGTATCACCAGGAAGAAAGATCGATGCTCAAAGAATTCTTTGAGGAGAAGAGAGGAATAAGACAGACAGTCAAAGTCAGTCCACACAGTTGTTGATGTGTTTCAGGACAGAGTTAGTGTAGGTGTCCAAGTGGATGTGTGAGCCTGTGGAGGCTCGGGCAGCATACTCACTCCAGTCGGTGTGCTGGAACTGTTGCTGAAGGAAGGAGTCAGCCCCATCCATCCAGAACTTTACAGTTCTGGTTGAAGGCTTAATCCTCTGCATGACTGGAGTGTATTTGGGAAGCAGGAACAAAGAAAGATGATCGGAAAGTCCAAGATGGGGGTGGGGTGTTGTTTTGAAGCTGGTTAAAGTCGAACCAATGCTGAATCCGGTGTTTGTGCAGTGAATGTTAATTTCCAAAAGTGTCTGTCTGTCGTAACTGTAGTTCGCAAGAGTTATTTGCGCAAGAAAACTGGAGATAGCTAAGTACAGAAGTATAACATCACTAAAACCGGTAAGACGCTGAGCCTCGCAGTGTGATCGTGACGCCATCTTGGTCCTGGGAGACCAAGGACCATTTCCTATGGATATCAAGGTCCCAGAATCTGGAGGAAGAGAGGAGAGGCACGGAATCCACATTGCTCGAGGTACCCTGTAAAGTTTCCACAGTAAGTGGCGGTTTGGGGTCCCATGTCATCTGCTGGTGTGGGTCCACTGTATTTTCTGAGGTCCAAGGTCAACGCAGCCGCCTACCAGGGAGATTTAGATTACTTTATGCTTCCTTATGCTTCCAAGCGGGGTGGGTTAGTGCAGTGTGTAGTGCTGTTGAGAGCGAAGACACCCGCAAGTTCCACAGCACAAGCTCTTAGCACACGGCCAGGTACACCATCAGGGCCAGCTGCCTTCCGTGCATTCACTCTGCTCAGCATGCGACTGACGTCCGAAGTGGAAAGTACAAGTGGGTTGTCGTCGGTGGAGGATCGTTTATTGAAGATATCAATATCATCTGGTCGAAACGAGTGTAAAAGTTGTTCAGCTCATCAGGGAGTGAAGCACTGTTGGTACATGGAACAAAGCTAGTTGGTTTATAGTCAGTCAGGGTGTGTATTCCCTACCACATACGCCGAGGGTCAGAGGAGGTAAAGTGCTCCTCAATCCGGCGTTTGTAGCAGTGCTTGGATATAGCTATTAGTCTCTTCATATTGCCAGGAACTCCAGTGGGCGGTACAAAGGACGCTCGTACCCTGAGCGCTTCTATGCTGAGGGATGCCATGGTAAGAAATCTCAGACCACCAGTCTTGTTTTTTGCCCTTCTTTTGTACGCATTAGGTTTTTCCATTTATGTGCATCTGCTTTTGTTTTTTTTGTGAATCAGGACCGGCGTTTGTAGCAGTGCTTGGCTATAGCTATTCCTCTCCTCAGGTTAGCTCTGACCAAGCTGTATGCTTCCCGGCGTCCTGATCTGAAGGCAGCATCTCTGGCTTTGAGCAGAGTGCGAACCTCTCTGTTCATCCAGGGCTTCTGATTAGGGAATGTTAATTATTATGGCAAACTTAAAATTAGTGATTAAGTATCACCAGGAAGGAAGATTGACGCTCAAAGAATTCTTTGAGGAGAAGAGAGGAATAAGACAGACAGTCAAAGATTGCGTGAATCCGGTGTTTGTGCAGTGAATGTTAATTTCCAAAAGAGTCTGTCTCTTGTAGCTGTAGTTCGCAAGAGTTATTTGCGCAAGAAAACTGGAGATAGCTAAGTACAGAAGTATAACATCACTAAAACTGGTAAGACGCTGAGCCTCGCAGTGTGATCGCGATGCCATCTTGGTCCTGGGAGACCAAGGACCATTTCCTATAGAAATCAAGGTCCCAGAATCTGGAGGAAGAGAGGAGAGGCACGGAATCCACATTGCTCGAGGTACCCTGTAAAGTTTCCACAGTCAGTGGCGGTTTGGGGTCCCATGTCATCTGCTGGTGTGGGTCCACTGTATTTTCTGAGGTCCAAGGTCAACGCAGCCGCCTACCAGGGAGATTTAGATTACTTTATGCTTCCAAGCGAGGTGGGTTAGTGCAGTGTGTAGTGCTGTTGAGATAGCGTCCTCGGTGGATCTGTTGCAACGATAAGCAAACTGGTGTGGGTCCAGCGTAGCAGGCAGGCAGGATTTCAAGTGAGAAAGAACTAGTCTTTTAAAGCACTTGGAAATTATTGGGGTGAGTGCTACAGGTCGAAAGTCATTAAAGTCTGAAGCAGTAGAATGCTTAGGCACAGGCACAATAATGGCTGACTTAAAGATAGATGGTACAGCTGCCTGGGCAAGCGAAACATTAAAGATGTGAGCGAAGACACCCGCAAGTTCCACAGCACAAGCTCTTAGCACACGGCCAGGTACACCATCAGGGCAAGCTGCCTTCTGTGCATTCACTCTGCTCAGCATGTGACTGACGTCCGAATTGGAAAGTACAAGTGGGTTGTCGTCGGTGGAGGATCGTTTATTGAAGATATCAATATCATCTGGTCGAAACGAGCGTAGAAGTTGTTCAGCTCATCAGGGAGTGAAGCACTGTTGGTAGATGGAACAAAGCTAGTTGGTTTATAGTCAGTCAGGGTGTGTATTCCCTGCCACATACGCCGAGGGTCAGAGGAGGTAAAGTGCTCCTCAATCCGTCGTTTGTAGCAGTGCTTGGCTATAGCTATTAGTCTCTTCATATTGCCAGGGACTCCAGTGGGCGGTACAGAGGACGCTTGTACCCTGAGCGCTTGTTGATGCATTTCAGGACAGAGTTAGTGTAGGTGTCCAAGTGGATGTGTGAGCCTGTGCAGGCTCGGGCAGCATACTCACTCCAGTCGGTGTGCTGGAACTGTTGCTGAAGGAAGGAGTCAGCCCCATCCATCCAGAACTTTACAGTTCTGGTTGAAGGCTTAATCCTCTGCATGACTGGAGTGTATTTGGGAAGCAGGAACAAAGAAAGATGATCGGAAAGTCCAAGATGGGGGAGGGGTGTTGTTTTGAAGCTGGTTAAAGTCCAACCGATGCTGAATCCGGTGTTTGTGCAGTGAATGTTAATTTCCAAAAGTGTCTGTCTGTCGTAACTGTAGTTCGCAAGAGTTATTTGCGCAAGAAAACTGGAGATAGCTAAGTACAGAAGTATAACATCACTAAAACCGGTAAGACGCTGAGCCTCGCAGTGTGATCGCGATGCCATCTTGGTCCTGGAAGACCAAGGACCATTTCCTATAGAAATCAAGGTCCCAGAATCTGGAGGAAGAGAGGAGAGGCACGGAATCCACATTGTTCGAGCTACCCTGTAAAGTTTCCACAGTCAGTGGCGGTTTGGTGTCCCATGTCATCTGCTGGTGTGGGTCCACTTTATTTTCTGAGGTCCAAGGTCGACGCAGCCGCCTACCAGGGAGATTTAGATTACTTTATGCTTCCTTATGCTTCCAAGCGAGGTGGGTTAGTGCAGTGTGTAGTGCTGTTGAGATAGCGTCCTCGGTGGATCTGTTGCAACGATAAGCAAACTGGTGTGGGTCCAGCGTAGCAGGCAGGCAGGATTTCAAGTGAGAAAGAACTAGTCTTTTAAAGCACTTGGAAATTATTGAGGTGGGTTATGCAGTGTGTAGTTCTGTTGAGAGCGAAGACACCCGCAAGTTCCACAGCACAAGCACTCAGCACACGGCCAGGTACACCATCAGGGCCAGCTGCCTTCCGTGCATTCACTCTACTCAGCATGCGACTGACGTCCGAAGTGGAAAGTACAAGTGGGTTGTCATCGGTGGAGGATCGTTTATTGAAGATATCATTATCATCTGGTCGAAACGAGCGTAAAAGTTGTTCAGCTTATCAGGGAGTGAAGCACTGTTGGTAAATGGAACAAAGCTAGTTGGTTTATAGTCAGTCAGGGCGTGTATTCCCTGCCACGTACACCGAGGGTCAGAGGAGGTAAAGTGCTCCTCAATCCGGCATTTGTAGCAGTGCTTGGCTATAGCTATTAGTCTCTTCATATTGCCAGGAACTCCAGTGGGCGGTACAAAGGACGCTCGTACCCTGAGCGCTTCTATGCTGAGGGATGCCATGGTAAGAAATCTCAGACCACCAGTCTTGTTTTTTGCCCTTCTTTTGTACGCATTAGGTTTTTCCATTTATGTGCATCTGCTTTTGTTTTTTTTGTGAATCAGGACCGGCGTTTGTAGCAGTGCTTGGCTATAGCTATTCCTCTCCTCAGGTTAGCTCTGACCAAGCTGTATGCTTCCCT
>NC_089815.1:36209509-36229509 GCF_029633855.1 Hoplias malabaricus | reverse complement strand
ACCAACTGGTGTATGGCGTTATTGCTGAAACAACATAAAGCCTTAACTTAAGAAAGCCACTCAACATCCCAATCCACATATGGTATATTGCCATCGGACGGGACCAGAGCGCTAGCGCGCGGCGCCCGTTAAATGATTTTTGCCGAGCCCGAGAGCGGGTCCAGTGCGCTCAGGGGAACACGCCACGAAGTTCCGCGCCCTCGCTGAGTCTCTACTCCTCACGTGGAAAGAGATATGAATAATCAAAGTTTGGGCCTTTTATCCGCAATTTTTCATCAGTCCACCAGGTGGCACATGGAATGTCCCAACACATGTATATTATATTGGGTTTGGGATGGGGTATTTCCGGCCTCCGAATATATTGGAAGTGGGATGGTTGTCCAATTGCTGTCAAATATATTGGAAGTGGGATGGTTGTCCAATTGCAATATATTCTGATGGTGTCAAATATATTGGAAGTGGGATGGTTGTCCAATTGTAATATATTCTGATGGTGTCAAATACATTGGAAGAGGGATGGTTGTCCAATGGCAATATATTCTGATGGTGTCAAATATATTGGAAGTGGGATGGTTGTCCTGATGGTGTCTAATATATTGGAAGTGGGATGGTTGTCCAATTGCAATATATTCTGATGGTGTCAAATATATTGGAAGAGGGATGGTTGTCCAATTGCAATATATTCTGATGGTGTCAAATATATTGGAAGTGGGATGGTTGTCCTGATGGTGTCTAATATATTGGAAGTGGGATGGTTGTCCAATTGCAATATATTCTGATGGTGTCAAATATATTGGAAGTGGGATGGTTGTCCAATTCCCATACATCCTGATGGTGTCAAATATATTGGAAGAGGGATGGTTGTCCAATTGCAATATATTCTGATGGTGTCAAATATATTGGAAGTGGGATGGTTGTCCTGATGGTGTCTAATATATTGGAAGTGGGATGGTTGTCCAATTGCAATATATTCTGATGGTGTCAAATATATTGGAAGTGGGATGGTTATCCTGATGGTGTCTAATATATTGGAAGTGGGATGGTTGTCCAATTGCAATATATTCTGATGGTGTCAAATATATTGGAAGTGGGATGGTTGTCCAATTCCCATACATCCTGATGGTGTCAAATATATTGTAAGTGGGATAGTTGTCCAATTCCCCTATATCCTGATGGTGTCAAATATATTGGAAATGAGATGGTTGTCCAATTACCATACATCCTTATGGCTTCAAATATATTGTAAGTGGGATGCTTGTTCAATTACCATATATATTGTGTCAAATATGTTCAAAGTGGGATGGTGTCCCATCACTACATATTGTCATCAGAGCACGTTTTAGGAAAACATAATTGTAATGTCTAAAAATACATTTAGCCATATATCCCATGACTCCCTGATCTCATATCTGTCTTTGGAGTTGTAAAATTCTACTGTCCAAAATCCATATATTTTTTTTTGACTTGAATATATTGGAAGTAGGATTATCAGATCTCAGCTTCAGAACAACATAAGAGGTTTTTACAAACGGGTCTATCTTTGTCTGGGTCTATCTTACTCAGCGTGTGAGTTTGGAGAAGATTGGAGAGAATAAATATTTTCACTCAAAAAAACTAAAAGGGGTCCCCCTATGAGTTGTTTTTAAGTGAAAAAATTGATGTCCTCCAATCATCTCCAAACTCACACCCTGAGTTGATGACACTCAGACTTAGACGAAACTGGTCTTACTTTGAAGATATTTCACTCCTAAGCCAAGATCTGATAATCCAACTTCCAATATATTCCAGTCAAAAACATATATGGGTTTTTGACAGTAGAATTTTACACTTCTAATTACAGAAAAAGGATCAGAGGGACTTGGGCTGTATGGAAACATGTATTTTTTTTAACTATATAAAATGTTTTCCCAAAATGTATAAGTCTTTACTTTAACCATCCCAATTGCAATATATTTGACACAAGTGTTATATATTATATTTAAGCAGTACATTTCTTCGTAGATGTCTTTCAGTAACTGTAAAACATTTATTTTAATTATTTGTAATTTGCTAAGACACATGGAAGACCTTTACATCCCGAGGTAGTGATAGCTTACAACCTGGTCTCACACCTACTTGTGATATAGTCACATATATAGGAGACTGCAATTCATGCTGAAAATATGCGATATGTCACGAATTGCAGATTACTATATCACGAGTAGGTGTGAGACCGGGCTGTAGCTTAACATTACTGGCTGATGTAACTTTGCTAACTGACAAAGCGACACATTTATGTTATGATTAAAACCAATATTTAACAAAAAATATATTCATTAAACACATGAAAAGTGTTGTATTCTAATCAAATGATATTTAAACTCCCGCACGAGTTATGCACAGGGGCCGTGTCTTCATTAATTCAGACTTATTATCCTGGATTTAAGTCCTTTATAGAGTATTTAGTTATTTTTTATAACGTCTCTTCCTTACACATGTAAACAATCGTACACACACAAGAATGCGTGTATTTGTATAACTAAAAATGTGAGTCTGTAAACAAGTTTTAGTCCCCACACCGAGATTATATCCATCTACACACAGACAAAGAGAGAGTCCACCAGTTTCGCTACACTACACTTTGTTTGGGTTTTTATGTACTGTTTCTAATTCTATATTTTTGTTGTGATATCAGTTATAATTGAATATGTATTTTGTCTCGTTCACCAGTGATATTTTTCAGTTACTGTAGTTAAAACAGCATTTAACTAATCCATACGGGCCTACTTACATATTCATGATTGGATTTACATCACACACTGTAGCTGACACGAAACATAAATCCTTTGTGAACGTAGTCCCTACGTTTCATCTGAATTATTCATAACATAGTGAGCGAAGCACTGACCTATGGCTACGTTGAGCCCTACGTGAGCAGTGTGAAGACAGCAATATTAGTAAGCTGATCCCCATAGCAACTGGAAGTTAATTTTTCACAATAAAAAACCTCTGGTGTTTAGTACCTTAAAATTTGTAAACATGCATATTATTATATAACTTCATTCATAACATGCTCTAAAGCTTTTCATAATTGTATATCAAACAAACATCACTATTCTCTCACACTATGTGTGTGACACATACTGAGATTTGACATTGATAAATTATGTGCATTCTTTTAATAGCATACTGCTAAACAATACAGTGTCAATACAAACCCATGGTGAAATTAACTTTCCAGATCCTCCTCTTTCTGTAAACGTATTGTATGTTTAACGATACATTAAGTTACTCATGTTTTATTTAATTATGTGTATCTACTTCTATATATAAATTAAGAGAGGATAAATCTCCTTCAAAATGAAATTGAACAAAAAATTCTGAATTAAAAAAGGGCTTTTTCAGCAGTTCAGTGGTGGTTGAAGTGAGGGGTTTATATATATATATATATATATATATATATATATATATATATATATATATATATATATATATATATATATATATGTGTGTGTGTGTGTGTGTGTGTGTGTGCTTTTAAACGTATTTATATATGTATAATGTTAATACAAAATCTCATAAAAAACATGGTCAAATCCAATACGCTTAGAGACCAACGACATTCCTTACACCTGGACCCCCATGACTACTGACGAAGAACACTCAGAAAAGTGACACTGAGCCTGCTGTGGGCCAACGCTGTTTTCTGACTGTGACTCTGAGCCGAGTGTAGTCAATTCACAAAAAACATTATAAGAACGCAGTACCAAAGCATGGCTCAATTTTGCATGTAGGTATTTGAGTATACACTAAGTAGGCTACAAGCTTATTGTTTTTAGTCCAATACACTTTATAAACTTGAATTCCTCTGTTTTTTTTTCATTTGTTTTAAATTATGCTCTAAACGTGTTGGATTCTCCGTGTTGACACGTAGCGTATAATTTCGTGTTAACACGTTAAGGTATTGACGCGTTATGAACGTGTTAACACGTTAAGTTTGTGTATTTCGTGAATCATGATGCTTTACTGCCACCAACTGGTGTATGGCGTTATTGCTGAAACAACATAAAGCCTTAACTTACCAAATAACGGAAACAATTCCAGTGTTTAATGTTCTGAACAATGTTTATGAGATTTTGTATAAACATTATACAAACATAATATTTATATAAACATAAATACGTTTAAAAGCGCACACAAACATAGATATATATACCCCTCACTTCAACCACCACTGAATTTACTGCTGAAAAAAGCCCTTTTTTAATTCAGATTTTTTTGTTCAATATAATTTTGAAGGAGATTTATCCTATCTTAACATATATAAGTATGTGGCCACAAATGGGTCCACAATTCCATTTAGACCTAACAGGTGGTGGTGGGGTCTTAGTTCCGAAAAGCCATTTAGTGGACAAAATAGCAGTTGCTTACCTCTTCGTAGTACCACACCATCCCAATCCACATATATGATACGCCGCTTGGTGGACCTTATCGGCCTAGCGCGCGGCGCCCCCTAGACGATTTACTTTGCAGAGCCCGGGGTCGGGTCCTGGGCACACGTGGTGAGAGCTAAAAATCCTCAAAGTTTGGGCCTTTTACCCGCACTTTTGCATCAATCCACCAGGTGGCTCCCGGAACGTCCCGATTCCAATATATTCCATTACAGGCAAATATATTGGGATTGGGATGGCGTATATATTTATCATTCGTTGAAGTGTTTTGTAATGTTTTTAATACTTTTAACATGCCCAACATCCATAGACATTAACATTTTTAAAGTGTTGGCTACTTTGATAAGGCAACACAAACGTCCTTTCACAAAGTTTCCAACTATCTTTGATATATTTATAATGCCAGTAAACCGACAAACACGTAACCACAGTGAGCCAGCCTGCCCTTCTGAAACTCTTGTCCGAACGCCTTACTTTCAAATTTTCAAGTTAGCTAATGTTACTGCTGCATTACTTAAGGTGGAAGCGAAAAATTTAAAAGCTTCTGAGCGAACACCAGTCAGAATGTCAACACTAGAACTATCAGGATTTTCATATACCCCCTTTTTCTACCAGAGGCTGCCAAATGGCAGTGCTGGGGTAATTTGCAACCCATTAGGCCACATTTTGTTATGTACATTAAGCCACTACTAGGTGCTAAAACGGGGGGATGGGTGATAGTGTGAACTGTGTTGACTGACAAAGCTCTGAGAGTCACAGCAGGCACAGACTTTCAGGAGTTTAGTTTAGGGCAACAGTCTCAACAAATAAAAAATATTTTGGTACTTTGGCAGTTTTCTCAGCTGCTGATAATTATTATTATAATCTTTCAAAAATATAATGAAATAATACTTGTTTATTTAGAATACACACAATAAAGAATTATTTAAGCTTTTTAGTTTATATTTGTTGATCTAATGCAGTATTATTTGATGTGAAACCTACAAAAACCTTGAGAAATATAAATAAAAAATTCAGTTAAGTAAAAATTGCTCAAAAATAGTATTTAAGTTTAATTTGAGTCATATTTACTTGTCAAGAAAAACACTTTGCCAATGGGGTGAGATATTTTGACTTAAAACAAGAAAAAATGTCCTGATAATATTCTTTTACTTGGGTTTTTAAATGTTTAAGTAAAAATGTCCTTTTTACAAGTAGCTGAGGGTTGTTTTTTGTATAAATTTATGTAAAAATATCTTTACCTATTGGCAGTTTTTCAAAAGACAAAAACTACTTAAAATAAGGTTACAACATATCAGAGCTATTTTGACTAATCAATATGCCACTTTTTGCACTGTGAAAACAATCCTACATTAGTACAAAGGAGGCAGTTTTTCAAAAGGCAAATTTACTTAAAATCTGAACTTTAGCTATTTTGACAAATCATCAGTGAGAAAACAATCCAAAATTAGTACAAAGGAGGCAGACTTGAGGTGTTTTGGAATTATAGTTCAAATAATGTCTTTGTGTGAGTTTTAGAGAAAGATGACTGCAGACACTGGAAAACTTGTTAATAAAGTGCATAAACTTTATATAATAAACTGCACCAAAGTAAATAGCCTATCTGGCTACATGCTGAGTGAAATAAAATAGAATAAACCTTTCTCACTATAGTACAATATTACAAATATACACGATGGAGGTAACTGAGATGGGTGTGTCAGTGTCAGTCAGGGTGTGTATTCCCTGCCACATACGCCAAGGGTCAGAGGAGGTAAAGTGCTCCTCAATCCAGAGTTTGTAGCAGTGCTTGGCTATAGCTATTAGTCTCTTCATATTGCCAGGAACTCCAGTGGGCGGTACAAAGGACGCTCGTACCCTGAGCGCTTCTATGCTGAGGGATGCCATGGTAAGAAATCTCAGACCACCAGTCTTGTTTTTTGCCCTTCTTTTGTACGCATTAGGTTTTTCCATTTATGTGCATCTGCTTTTGTTTTTTTTGTGAATCAGGACCGGCGTTTGTAGCAGTGCTTGGCTATAGCTATTCCTCTCCTCAGGTTAGCTCTGACCAAGCTGTATGCTTCCCTGCATCCTGATCTGAAGGCAGCATCTCTGGCTTTGAGCAGAGTGCGAACCTCTCTGTTCATCCAGGGCTTCTGATTAGGGAATGTTAATTATTATGGCAAACTTAAAATTAATGATTAAGTATCACCAGGAAGAAAGATCGACTCTCAAAGAATTCTTTGAGGAGAAGAGAGGAATAAGACAGACAGTCAAAGATTCTCTCTTATCTCTTGAATTTATTGAACAAATCCAAGCCATATATAGGACCCCAGTCACGTACACCATTATTAGATCATGTCTCGTTCCATCAACCCAAACATTCCCTTATTGGTGCCTCGTCATCTCCCTTTTATCTCCGTCCTCTTCGTATTGCCAGGAACTCCAGTGGGCGGTACAAGGACACTTGTACAAGCGCTTCTATGCTAAGGAATGTCATGTTAAGAAATCTTGGACCCTCGTCAACGTCAGAGAGGATCCCAGGCATGTCGCACCCCTTCTGCATAGGAGGTTATTTCGGGCGGGCCGAGCACAACGTGGGCATGGGCGTTTCCATCAGAGCGGTGACTCTGAAATCTCTTCTGGTAAGATTTCCTAAATTTTCTATGTTTGTTTGCTGGTTATAGCTGTTGTGATTTTGGAAGAGACACACTGCAAAAAGTACAATCTTGAAGTTAAAATTGCTCAAGAATATTATTCTATTTTAATTTGAGTAATTTTGACTTGTATTTTGACTTAAAACAAGACAAAATGTCCTGATACGATTCTTTTACTTTGGGTTTTAAAAAGTTTAAGTAAAAATGTCTTTTTTTACAACTAGCTGAGGGTTGTTTTTTTGTATAAATTTATTAAAAAATATCTTTACCTATTGGCAGTTTTTCAAAAGACAAAAACTACTTAAAATAAGGTTACAAAATATCAGAGCTATTTTGACTAATCAATATGCCACTTTTTGCACTGTGAAAACAATCCTACATTAGCACAAAGGAGGCATACTTCAGATGTTTTGGAATTATAATTCAAATACCATGTTTGTGTCAATTTCACATTATTTGAACCTTTCACTAATCAATTCTCAAACATATGGTCCTGTAGATGAGGAGACTTCACCACCTCCAGGAAAGAGAGGTCGCATGGAGACACACGGGTGGCTGACAGAGACGGCAAAAGATGGCACAGTGTGGCATGAAGCACATAGTTTATATTTCTGTAAAGTTTACATTTCTATTCATGAATACTTTTGTTAACATATTGTTGCATGCTTATTTAATCTTTCATTACTTCCTTTATTACTATTTCATTGTACAGGGAAACCAAGCAAAATGTTTCTTTCCTGTTCATATACCAATAAAACTACCTTGAATCTAAATGTCTGGTAATGTTGACTTTTTTTGTGGGTGGGGGTTCACCAACTTGCTGCAGAGAAGAGTGTGGAGTGCAGTAGAGTGTCTCCTTTCAAATGTAAAGGCCTCATTTACATAACACTGGAGGTGAGAAGAGCTGTTCACACCTGCCAAATGGCAGTTCTTTGGGATTTAAAGGTATAATTGCCAAATGGCAGCGGTTTGGTAGTTCTAGTGTTAAACAATACACCTGCATATAGTCAGCACAAAAAGATTGCTCACACATTAAAATCATGCCCAAGATAATGGAACAATGACGTTCAGAAGTAAGTTATAATCCAGCGTCAGGTAATTTAATGTGGAAGCGAAGAGTTGCAATACAACATTGAGCTTCTGGGCAACCTCAATGTTAAGAAATTAAAATTATACAAGCACATACAGGTGCTGGTCATAAAATTTGAATGTATGCAAGACATGGGTGTCAGCTGTCATGTTCCTTATGCCAAGCCACTCTTGAACAAGAGACAGCGTCAGGAAAAAGGACTGGACTGCTCCCGAGTGGTCCAAAGTTATGTTCCCTGATTAAAATAAATTAGATGAGATTAGATTCAACTTTATTGTCATTGTGCAGAGTACAAGTACAGGGCCAATGGAATGTAGTTAGCATCTAACCAGAAGTGCAATATATAACATTATTTACATAATTTACATAAAGTGCAGTAGTGATATGACATTGTGATTATGGAAGTTAAAGTAACCATATATACATATTGAAATATAAAATATGTAAGCAAAGTAACATTGTGTAGGTGATGAATTATGTACTGAAGGATGAATGAAATACAGCTTTACAGAAGGTGCAGTGAAATGATTGTGCAAGATTTATTTAAAGTGCCTGAATAGTGTTCATCCGGATAACAGCCTCAGGAAAAAAAAACTTTTACGAAACCTGTTAGTGCGGGAAAAGAGGCTCCTGTAACGTCTGCCAGATGGTAAAAGGCTGAAAAGTCCATGATTTGGGTGTGTGACGTCCTTGACGATATTTCTTGCCCTGCCCAGGCAGCGTTTATGGTAGATGTCCTCGAAGGAACTTGAAACTGGACACCTGATCCACTGCAGTTCCGTTGATGTGAATGGGGGCGTGAGCTTGGTTCCTAGTCCGTCTGAGGTCCATGATGATCTCCTTTGTTTTGAGCGTGTTTAGTACCAGGTTATTCTTTTGGCACCACAAGGACAGATGCTGTACTTCATCCCGGTAGGGCGTTTCATTATTGTCTGTAATCAAGCCTATCACCATGGTGTCATCTGCGAATTTGACTACGGTGTTTGAACCATAGGCAGGTACACAGTCATGGGTGAAGAGAGAGTACAGAATCGGGCTAAGAACACAACCTTGTGAAACGCCAGTGTTCAAGGTGATGGTTGATGAATGAAGGTTGCCTAATCTAACAGATTGGGGTCTGTTAGACAGGAAGTCTAAAATCCAGTGGCAGAGTGATGTGCTGATACCCAGAGGGTGGAGTTTGGATATCAGCATAGGCGGAATCACTGTGTTGAATGCAGAACTAAAATCGAGGAACAGCATTCTCACCTATGAGTTTTGACAGTCCAGGTGGGTTAGTGCAGTGCTGTTGAGATAGCGTCCTCTGTGGATCTGTTGCTATGATAAGCAAACTGGTGTGGGTCCAGCGTAGCAGGCAGGCAGGATTTCAAGTGAGAAAGAACTAGTCTTTTAAAGCACTTGGAAAATATTGGGGTGAGTGCTACAGGTCAAAATTCATTAAAGTCTGAAGCAGTAGAATGCTTAGGCACAGGCACAAGGATGGCTGATTTAAAGATAGAAGGTACAGCTGCCTGGGCAAGCGAAACATTAAAGATGTGAGCAAAGACACCCGCAAGTTCCACAGCACAAGCTCTTAGCACACGGCCAGGTACACCACCAGGGCCAGTTGCCTTCCGTGCATTCACTCTGCTCAGCATGCGACTGACGTCCGAATTGGAAAGTACAAGTGGGTTGTTGTCGGTGGAGGATCGTTTATTGAAGATATCAATATCATCTGGTCGAAACGAGCGTAGAAGTTGTTCAGCTCATCAGGGAGTGAAGCACTGTTGGTAGATGGAACAAAGCTAGTTGGTTTATAGTCAGTCAGGGTGTGTATTCCCTGCCACATACGCCGAGGGTCAGAGGAGGTAAAGTGCTCCTCAATCCAGAGTTTGTAGCAGTGCTTGGCTATAGCTGTTAGTCTCTTCATATTGCCAGGAACTCCAGTGGGCGGTACAAAGGACGCTTGTACCCTGAGCGCTTCTATGCTGAGGGATGCCATGCCAAGAAATCTCGGACCACCAGTCTTGTTTTTTGCCCTTATTTTGTATGCATTAGGTTTCTCCATTTATGTGCATCTGCTTTTCTTTTTTCTGTAAATCAGGACCGGCGTTTGTAGCAGTGCTTGGCTATAGCTATTCCTCTCCTCAGGTTAGCTCTGGCCAAGCTGTATGCTTCCCGGCGTCCTGATCTGAAGGCAGCATCTCTGGCTTTGAGCAATGTGCGAACCTCTCTGTTTATCCAGGGCATTTGAATAGGGAATGTTAATTGTTATGGCAAACTTAAATTTAATGATTAAGTATCACCAGGAAGAAAGATCGATGCTCAAAGAATTCTTTGAGGAGAAGACAGGAATAAGACAGACAGTCAAAGTCAGTCCACACAGTTGTTGATGTGTTTCAGGACAGAGTTAGTGTAGGTGTCCAAGTGGATGTGTGAGCCTGTGGAGGCTCGGGCAGCATACTCACTCCAGTCGGTGTGCTGGAACTGTTGCTGAAGGAAGGAGTCAGCCCCATCCATCCAGAACTTTACAGTTCTGGTTGAAGGCTTAATCCTCTGCATGACTGGAGTGTATTTGGGAAGCAGGAACAAAGAAAGATGATCGGAAAGTCCAAGATGGGGGAGGGGTGTTGTTTTGAAGCTGGTTAAAGTCGAACCGATGCTGAATCCGGTGTTTGTGCAGTGAATGTTAATTTCAAAAAGTGTCTGTCTGTCGTAACTGTAGTTCGCAAGAGTTATTTGCGCAAGAAAACTGGAGATAGCTAAGTACAGAAGTATAACATCACTAAAACCGGTAAGACGCTGAGCCTCGCAGTGTGATCGCGATGCCATCTTGGTCCTGGGAGACCAAGGACCATTTCCTATGGATATCAAGGTCCCAGAATCTGGAGGAAGAGAGGAGAGGCACGGAATCCACATTGCTCGAGGTACCCTGCAAAGTTTCCACAGTAAGTGGCGGTTTGGGGTCCCATGTCATCTGCTGGTGTGGGTCCACTGTATTTTCTGAGGTCCAAGGTCAACGCAGCCGCCTACCAGGGAGATTTAGATTACTTTATGCTTCCTTATGCTTCCAAGCGGGGTGGGTTAGTGCAGTGTGTAGTGCTGTTGAGAGCGAAGACACCCGCAAGTTCCACAGCACAAGCTCTTAGTACACGGCCAGGTACACCACCAGGGCCAGCTGCCTTCCGTGCATTCACTCTGCTCAGCATGCGACTGACGTCCGAAGTGGAAAGTACAAGTGGGTTGTCGTCGGTGGAGGATCGTTTATTGAAGAAATCAATATCATCTGGTCGAAACGAGTGTAAAAGTTGTTCAGCTCATCAGGGAGTGAAGCACTGTTGGTAGATGGAACAAAGCTAGTTGGTTTATAGTCAGTCAGGGTGTGTATTCCCTGCCACATATGCCGAGGGTCAGAGGAGGTAAAGTGCTCCTCAATCCGGCGTTTGTAGCAGTGCTTGGCTATAGCTATTAGTCTCTTCATATTGCCAGGAACTCCAGTGGGCGGTACAAAGGACGCTCGTACCCTGAGCGCTTCTATGCTGAGGGATGCCATGGTAAGAAATCTCAGACCACCAGTCTTGTTTTTTGCCCTTCTTTTGTACGCATTAGGTTTTTCCATTTATGTGCATCTGCTTTTGTTTTTTTTTGTGAACCAGGACCGGCGTTTGTAGCAGTGCTTGGCTATAGCTATTCCTCTCCTCAGGTTAGCTCTGACCAAGCTGTATGCTTCCCGGCGTCCTGATCTGAAGGCAGCATCTCTGGCTTTGAGCAGAGTGCGAACTTGTCTGTTCATCCAGGGCTTCTGATTAGGGAATGTTAATTATTATGGCAAACTTAAAATTAATGATTAAGTATCACCAGGAAGGAAGATCGACGCTCAAAGAATTCTTTGAGGAGAAGAGAGGAATAAGACAGACAGTCAAAGATTGCGTGAATCCGGTATTTGTGCAGTGAATGTTAATTTCCAAAAGTGTCTGTCTCTCGTAGCTGTAGTTCGCAAGAGTTATTTGTGCAAGAAAACTGGAGATAGCTAAGTACAGAAGTATAACATCACTAAAACTGGTAAGATGCTGAGCCTCGCAGTGTGATCGCGATGCCATCTTGGTCCTGGAAGACCAAGGACCATTTCCTATAGAAATCAAGGTCCCAGAATCTGGAGGAAGAGAGGAGAGGCACGGAATCCACATTGTTCGAGGTACCCTGTAAAGTTTCCACAGTCAGTGGCGGTTTGGTGTCCCATGTCATCTGCTGGTGTGGGTCCACTTTATGTTCTGAGGTCCAAGGTCAACGCAGCCGCCTACCAGGGAGATTTAGATTACTTTATGCTTCCTTATGCTTCCAAGCGAGGTGGGTTAGTGCAGTGTGTAGTGCTGTTGAGATAGCGTCCTCGGTGGATCTGTTGCTACGATAAGCATAGTGGTGTGGGTCCAGCCTAGCAGGCAGGCAGGCAGGATTTCAAGTGAGAAAGAATTAGTCTTTTAAAGCACTTGGAAATTATTGGGGTGAGTGCTACAGGTCAAAAGTCATTAAAGTCTGAAGCAGTAGAATGCTTAGGCACAGGCACAACGATGGCTGATTTAAAGATAGATGGTACAGCTGCCTGAGCAAGCGAAACATTAAAGATGTGAGTGAAGACACCCGCAAGTTCCATAGCAAAGCTCTTAGCACAATTTACAATTTACAAAGCTCTTAGCAAAAACTAATTTACAAAGCTCTTAGCACACGGCCAGGTACACCATCAGGGCCAGCTGCCTTCCGTGCATTCACTCTGCTCAGCATGCGACTGACGTCCGAAGTGGAAAGTACAAGCTGCACAAATCAGTCAGAGAGAGCGGGCAGCACGCACAAAACACTCAGAGAGAGCGCGCAGTTTGCACAAAACACTCAGAGAGCACGCAGTTTGCACAAAACACTCAGAGAGAGCGCGCAGATTGCACAAAACACTCAGCGAGAGCGCGCAGCATGCACAAAACCCTCAGCCAGAGCGCGCAGCATGCACAAAACCCTCAGCGAGAGCGCGCAGCACGCACAAAACCCTCAGCGAGAGCGCGCAGTTTGCACAAAACACACAGAGAGCGCAAAGCTCGCAAAAAAACCTCAGAGAGAGCGCGCAGTTCGCACAAAACACACAGAGAGATCGCAAAGCTCACAAAAAAAACTAAAGAGAGATCGCGCAGTTTGCACAAAACACTCAGAGAGAGCGCAAAGCTCGCAAAAAAAAAACCTGAGAGAGCGTGCAGCGCGCACAAAACATTCAGCGAGAGCGCGCAGTTTGCACAAAACATTCAGCGAGAGCGCGCAGTTTGCACAAAACACACAGAGAGAGCGCGCAGCACGCACAAAACCCTCAGAGAGATCGCAAAGCTCGCAAAAAAAAAACCTGAGAGATCGCGCAGCCCGCACAAAATTTCTGTTGAAGCCATAGCATAACTCAATGGTGAGTCAAAAGCGGCAGAGGTTACTTTTTTTTAAAAAACCGTGACCCAGGCAAAGCTCCATATTTGTAACGGCAAATGCAAAGCTGGTTAAGGCATAACTTTGTTGGGGTTAACCTTTTGTCTGAAGTGTCTTACATAACTTCAAGTCTTGTGTGAATGTGTTCACCGGAAAAATACTCCAACAGCGCTCCGTATAACATGGATAAAACAATTATTTACAACACATACCAAGTCGACGTTAACAGAGCACGTTTAATAAATAATATAGAAGACACGGGTTAGCCTTTTTTTTTGTAAGCACAGGGCTGACATTTTATGAAACACACTTTACCTTGTGTGAGCACTATATCTACAATGTTTGAATCCATTTTTAAAAAAAATGTTCTTCTTTTTTGCAGCTTGAACACAACTAAATCAGATGCAGTGGGCATGTAAATTTTGCAAATTTGTGTATGAAAGAAAGGGCAACTGCTTAGACATTACAGATACAGAAACATGGTGGTTACAGCCACCAGTGAAACGCATGTTGGAGCGCTGGCCAGCCCTTTTCAGAAAGCAGCAGGTATGGTAACAAATATGTAATTTATGTAAAATAAAACATACAATCATATTAACATGAACATATTACTTCTACAAGAGTAAATGTATTTTAATTTGTGTAATCTGTTAATGTGGTACAAATCGAATTATGGCTCTATGTGTGCTGTGTTTTTCCTAAAGGTTTTTGCTGAGTTCACAAGGGTGGCAAGTAAAGATCTTGAACAAGACTTTTTTGAGGCCTTGGACCGTCACACCCCACGATTCCTTGAGATCTTTAAATCCAGGAAAGGAATTATTGGCAGTACACTTGCAGACATTGTTGCCCAAGTTGAAATTAAGGTAAGGAATCTTTTTATTACAATTTGGAATGTTACTTATATAAGAGTGATCCAGTCACCTCCTTAATGGAACACTAGATAATATTTTTTACCTTAATTTTTTAGCTTAATTACAGCTTCAAAATCATTGTGATGCTCCACTGATCTTAGCTAGTGTTCCTTTAAGGTTGGTTAGTTTTCCTGTAGACTTGTCATTATCAACTAATTCCAAACATGAGAACCAACATTTATTTGCCATGGAGCTGCACTATTTCCCGAAAACTATTAAAGACAAATCAGTTATTTTTGTGCTGTGTAATGTTTCTTCATTTTTAATAGTCTTTCTAAAACCAGGGAGCCCAAAGACAGACAAGTTAAACAAAACAGCACAAACACCCAATAATATTTTTTTTAGCAGATGAATCCTGTTTTAATGGGATGGTAACATATATTATAGAACACAGACACCTATGTGTTTTAACTTATAATTTATCACACATTTGTCTCATGTTTATTTTTAGATATTTTGGTTTGTTTTTTCTTAACTTGTAGATCCAGGATATTACAGCAATGTGGACTGCTGTCCTTCGTTGTCTTCCAGGTTTATCTTGGAGATTAGGCAGGGAGTACTTCAAGGTCTGTTTTGTAAGTATTACATCAAATTGTATAATTAAAATTTACTTAGTGAAGACATGAAGGTTTTGCAATAATATATTTTTTTCATTATATTTACCTTTTGTCTGCAGGATTCAGATACCATCACAGATTTCATTCAGGTTCCTGATGGGTTATTGACTGTTATACCTGAAGACAGCCAGCAACCAGGTCCAAATGCCATACACTTTGAGCCATCTAGCATTAATATCATACTGGAAGGTAACATTATGGAGAACATTGAAAACCATGCTCAAGCTATTTGCCTGACATTTGAACTACTATACAACCTTCATTTGGACTATCCCAAAAGACTGGAGAACACATTTGACTTGCTAAACCTGGGAGTAGGCAATCTGAGCCCAAAATAATTTAAGGGATTTCTAAGTTTCGATGGACCCAGCTTTACCCTCTTATTGATGTTAGGCTCTCATTTATATGGTTTGCACTTGCAAAATGTTCTTGTGTTGTTCATAATGTGTCAAAGCACTTAAATTTATTGTGCAAAACTTTAGCTTGGTTAAGTGCATTAAACATTATTGTACATTTTTGTTTATTACACAGACTGTGCCATTTGAGTCATTCAAGAATAAAGATTACTGGAGGTTTTCTTTTAAAAAATATTTTTAATTGACTTAAATGTGGAATTAATTTTATTTTTGGGTAACTTTATGTATTTAGATAGGCTGATGTGCTCTGTGATGTAATGGAATTTGATTAAAATAAACCAAAAGTACTACTGAATAATAATTCTTTGTTGTGCTTACTTTATTTTTCTAAGGCAATCGGTTTCCTAAATTCTATTAAGTAAACAGGACTCTTGTGGAATTATGTTAACTTGGGTAACATAAGTTGGCAGTACTTAAAAATGGCAACTTACATCTATGTACTACTTAATGTCATGGGGCGACTGAAGTTAAAAAGGCTGCTATGATGGCAGATACTTACGAATTTACCCATAAGGAGTCGAGAGTGAAAGAGAGATCAGTGGTTGGAGAAAGGCTAATATAGAGGTTAAATCAGCAGAGACTAAAAGTCATAGGGAAGGGCCATCTGGCTCTAAACCTCATACTCAACTTCAAAAACCTGTAAATTCTACTCCCTCGGGAGAAATAATCTGCCATTATTGTAGAAAACCTGGCCATATAAAATCAGGTTGTCCAGTTCTGCAGAAGTGCAGACGTGGGTCTTATACTGACTCTTCAAAATCTGTGGCATTGGTAGTTGGTTCAGAGAGGACTATTAATTGTGTGGATCCTGAGTCTGAAATAACCCCCTCTCTGTATGATGGGTTTGTCTCCTGCTGTACAGTGTCCATTGGTTCTGGGGAGCCAGAAACCAAAATTAAAATTTTCAGGGACACTGGTGCAGTTCAGTCCTTGTTGTTACAAGGGGTTCGTGATTAGCCAGTTTCAATGACTCTTCAGTGTTGCTTCAAGGTGTGGGAAGTTTGTTTGGTGCCATGCCATTGCATAAAGTGTACCGTGTCATACTCCATGGAGTGTGCAGAATTCAAAGCTGCATAAGCCTCCCGAGCTTTCCCCTACAGGACACTCTGAACCAAAACGGTCCAACAATTTTCCAGCCAAGCTAATTCCGTGGCTATATTCTCAAAGGCATCAAAAAACACATCTACCTCGTCTTCCTGAAATTTTGGCATTAGATGTAGACATTTGGATACATCAAACCGAGTCTCATGTCTGCGCTGTTGTTGACTCTCCATCTGCGAGAGTTTAACCTTCTCCAACTCAATCTTAGCTAACTCCAGCTCCCTCAAACTATCCTTCTCCTTCTCTCGCCTACTCCTCTCTGCTTGTTCCCTAGCCAATCTTGCCTCAATGACGGAGTCACTCAAACCTAGGGACTGAACAAGGATCTACTATCTTAATTTTATTCAACTCTGAATCTACCTCAATCTCATAATATTCAGCAAGCTGGAGCAACTGAGGCTTCTTTAATTTTATCCAGTCCGATGTCTGCAGATGGGCTTGGATAAAACTTTCCGGATCAAACTGAGACATTTTTGGGAAAACATTTTTAAAATACCAAAAGCCCCCCAGCCGAAATGAGGACAGACCAGAGACCCCTGACTCTAAGGCTACTAAAATTCAAACACCAAGAGGTAACCTATATTCCCCTATTGGCCTAAAATCCCTAAGTACCACCAAAGTATGACTACAAAACTAAAAGTACTTGACAATTTTGGCCACCTTACCTCAAGTCCTCTCATAGGACTTCTGAAAGAACACATACAACTCAAGAAGCCCCAAGTAGGCCACAATTTCCAACAGGTATTTTTGAGTCAAATCAACATCACCAAATCAGATTTCCTGAGAACTCAACCAAACATACCCAATTACCAAAGGTCTAGACTGTATACAATCAAGCAACTCTGCAATCCAATACCCACCTTAGCAAACAGCTAACAGCCTTAGCAAACAGCTAATCTCAACAGAGCACAAAACTATCAAGTTACAATCACACAGCCAACAATTAGATCAAAATCAATCCCAGGACAAGCCCCCACTTGCTACGTACCACTAGCCAACCCCTTTTCACCATGAAATCGTCTAAAGGAAAGAAGGGTAACTAGTGTCCCTAGCCTAAAGGCTATGTGTTGCAAGTACCACAATATGAAAATAAGGTGTTGAAAGCTATTGTGATGAAATGAGAACTCGGGAGGGTTCACTCTTCTTACCCAAAGATCCTCGAAGAACCCAAGCGCTAACTCCATGATCGACCAGCCCAAGCATGTAGAGATTATTCAAAAGGGTAGGTAGTAATCTGGAGGTGCAACAGTTTCCAGAGCACTAGAGAAAAATCGGCCCCAAAACTTCCACCATCTTATATATATCCAAAACGACGCTCCGGTATCTGGCCTCCAATACCAGAGGTCCTCCCCTTTAAAGGCTCCACTTCAAGATCTCAAGAAAAGTAAGACCCCCCCCCCCCCCCCCCAGTGGCTGGAGTGTGTATTGTGGGAGTCAAGTGTCTATCCCAGTGCACCTAGTTTAGAAGAATCTATATTCAACACAATTAACTCTATTGAGAGAAAATCCCAGTTACGAAAATAATCACACCCCTGTGTAAGTCAAGGCCTCCTTAATCAACAACATTTTTATTTTGTCAATAAGGTCCATACCACACTTCTGACATATTTCATAAAATATCACCATTTAATATTCTAAACATGTACATAAACAAATGCATACATTTTCAAATGACCTTGCCTTTTCCCCAGAGATATCAAATAGAAATCAGAAGAATATCTATTAAACATACCTGAAAACCTGATTTTGGTGGCCTTAAAAGTACACTTACCCTATAATATAGTGTGATTCATATATCAAAGTATATGATCACATTCTAAAGTTGTCATATTGACAAACAATGATAGAAACATTTTACTTCTCAACCTCAAGTAGACTGTAAGTAATTATTCAAATTTCAAAATTTAACAACCTGGCTATTAGCTCGGACATTACATAATGTGGGTTAAAAGCTAAGTAGAACACTTGCACGCTCCTCTGCTCTTTGGGGCTTGAAAACTCCAGAATCCGATAGCTGCTAATCACAACGTATTAGTTGACTGCACAAACTTCTTGTCACACAGTCCACAGCACCAACTCACGTTTTTCAGAACAAATTCAAAAAAGCCACACCGAATTTCAGCTGTCTAAAATGCTTCATGAAGGCTGTGGTAAATTCAAAGACTGCCCATTACCACTGCTGCAATGCCCATTATCACAAGTGTCTGTGGTGCTGCATCAGCATTCATCCTCCATCAGTTCAACAATTTTTTTCCCCTCGTGTAAGACACCTCTGGGTTGATATCTTATGTGGAAAAAAATAAATAAATACACACACACACACATTATATTTATTAATTATATTCTTATTGAAAGATGATACAGTAAACATATTAAAAATATTTCAGTGCAAATTTTCTGGTTCAACTTACAATGAACACTAATTATACAACTTTGCTATAAAAACTTTATCATGGAGGTAGTTTAGACCACAGTTCTAAAAAAAAAATATCACTCAACACTAAACACACCCTTGTATTTACAGAAACTTTGAAAAAGCTAAACTTTTTAAGAAATATAATTCTGTTTAAAAATTTCTACAAAAAACAATAAACAAATTTCTTAAAATTGTGTTATTTGTGTTTGGTAGATTATTTCCTGGTTGTAACAATGCTTCTGGGCAATAAATCTTATACAGTTGGAAAGCCTGTTAAATGATGCCACATTTACCTTTTAAAGAGGCGCAACCCACATTCTCAGCTCTACTGCTCATCCCACAAATGCATGTTCCTTACAAATGTGGCACCGTTTAAAGGGGGAATTAACAGGCTTTCCAACGGTATGAGATAAACTGCCAAAAAGCATTGTTACAACAAAAAAAACTATCTACCAAACACAAATTTCCTTACTTTTTGTGCCAAGTTTATTTTTATAAGATACTCTTTGCAGTTATTTGACATTATTTCATTTGCATTTTGCCAGTCTTTGCTTTCATTATTGTTTTTATGGATTTTGCTGATAAGGTCTTTTGCTTCTGGAATCTCTCCAGAGTCTGCTTCGTGGTTTGCTTGAGTTTTGACAGAAGTTTCAAGGGTGGGTGGGTCTTAGAAGACTACGTTCACCGTGAATCTCCTTTGGTCATCGATTTTGGACTTACAGGTGCTCTGAAATCTCCTCTGGGACCTAGCCAAGCCCACCCCACCCCTAAATGGGACAAGCTTTTATCCCCATACACAGCATCAGGTATGAGTCTTGGTTCCTTCCAAGGTTTCTTCCTCTTGTGCTGAGGGAGTTTTCCCTTGCCACTGTTGCCCCTGGCTCGCTCATAGGAGGCTTGGACCCTGATCTCTGTAAAGCTGCTTTGTGACGACTTTTTGTTGTGAAAAG
>NC_089815.1:36074073-36209496 GCF_029633855.1 Hoplias malabaricus | reverse complement strand
CATATCTAGAGAGAGAGAGGAGTAAACAATAGAGAATACAGATTATCAGTCATTACGTACAGAGCCTGAACATTTCTAGACAAACACTGATTCAGTTGATAACAGTTATGCAGGGATCCAGACAAAAACCATCCCGTCATCCCAAGGCCAAAAAAATAGCCCACAGGAAAATTGCTCTTTTGGGACGCTTTCGTGACAAATGTTGTGCGCGATAAAACTTGTTGCCTTTAAATAACATTACTGTGGTTGGACAATGCTGTACGCTTCTTGGTTAATAAGTAAATAACTAAAAAAATAAGTAAATAATCCAAACAGCTGATGACTTCGCATTATAACAGTTTTGGAACTGTTCTGGGGAAAAAAAGTTAAGTATCATTTTAGACAAGTAAACTAGATTGGTTCACACTAGGTTTTGCAGTGTGAAACAATCCTACAAAAACTATAAAAAGAAAAATATGCTGAAATGGGCCAGAGTCACAAGTACAGCAAACAAACACTACTCACCTGACTCTCCAAGAACAGTGCTGGCCATCATTCTCGAACCAGACCAACCAGAGGTTCCTGCTCAACAACCTCCTTCCACCGTAAAGAAAATGTATGTAGATAATTTACTGTGACATTTTGAAAAACGACATATCAAGGAACACACACAATTGGAGTGAAAACAGGGCCAGCGTGTACCATGAAATCCATGGCGTACTCTGTGGTGCTTCAACCCAACGTCTGTGTCTTGGCTTGTGAAAGAGCAGATTTTGCACTTCATCTAATGTATCCCTTTTTTCCTTGAAAATGAAAACAATATTAGTGTTAGTATTGTCATTGTACACAATTATAGTTTGTAAATGCAATTACAGAACCACAAACTCTATGTAACGTTATTTAATGTTTTTGTAATTTATTTACACACACACACACATATATTACATTTAGCTAAATGTTTTGAGAAACAGACGATGTTAGGTATAGTGCTAGTGCTGTTAGACACCTACGAACTTCTCAAAAGCAAAACAAAAAACAAATAGTAGGTCTGATTCAGACAATACGGATATTTTTGTATCTTTGACGGCTTAATCTTGTAATAACACCCTGCTGCTTTCATATAAATGATATCAGACTAAAGGAGCGTTGTTGTAGTCAGCATCCTGAATTTTCCGTTCTACCTTAAACAGCTCAACAAACACCGAGGAGGCTCAATATAGCGTTACCTATTCCGGTATTTAAGGTGGAATGGAAAAAAGCCAGCCAACAAGATACATAACATTTTCAAAATAGAACATAAAGAAAGCGCTCAGGCTTGTTACAGCCTGCTTGAGTCTGTTACGTTGGGCATTTGATTAAATGAAACAAACGGCTCATATTCAAACTTTCCATGGCTCAGTCGAGTTGGCAAAGTTAGCTAATATAACAATGCCACGGCAATTTCCCTCACATATTCACGGCTTTAAGATAGTGTTAAAACTAGAAACGTAACTTTAAAATGCTTTGTGAACTATCACTAGTTATTTACCTCAATCTTGAATTTCTCCAAACTTCGAGCCACAACAAAGAGGAATCAACCGTCCTTCGCGCGTATTCCCGAACCTCCCACTGAGCATGCGCATGACTAGAACAGAGCATGCGCAGGTTTATCTTAATCAGCAACTTTTCCAAACAAATCTTCTCAACACATTTTTTATGTTGTGCCTACAGGTTGATCAGAACAATACATTTCGTGTTAGATGAACTATCACACAATTGAGTTCTATTCCCAACTCACTATTTCAATGTATAATCAACTAAATTTGAAGTTAGATTTTTTACAGTGCAGTCTGTTTTTTTTTTAAGGTTTATTAAATGTTTGGTTATGGTGGGTAGCATACTTACTGTTTTATCCGAGTCACGTCGACCGTCGATGTTCGGAAGAAAAAGCGGGGCGCACCTGTTGTCGGTACCAGAGATCTGCCTCGCGCAAAGCTTACGTAATGACGTCAGACGTAAAGCTGCTTTAAACTTAATTGTTTCACGTAGTCTCAAAGTAAAAAGTTATTTTGAGATAAAATGTGTGACTTTTAAGTTAATTGAACTCATGAAAGTAAGTTGTAGGAACTAAGGCAAAAGAATTAATTGAGGTTAATGTAAATAAGTCTATAATAGGAACTACTGCCCAAATACACTTTTTAGAGTGTACAAATGAGTATGTGCAAGTGTGTAAAGCTCTGATATTTAAGTACCCTTTTCTGAAGGAAAATGAGGGGAATGGATGTGAGTTAATTCTAATAGTGAAAATTACTTTATTGTTGTTTTTATACTTGTTCTTGTATAATTCAATTTGGAAACAGGTTATTTTCATTTTAAATGGCTTGGCCTGCTCTAAGTGTGTAGAATTACATGAGGTTTCGTAGTTACGGCTGGTAAAATATAGCGCGGATAAGCCCGTTGCAGTGGGCAGACAAGGTGCACTATATTCTGAAGCAACTTTGCGGTTGTATTTTTGGTTGTACACAAGGGACCAAAACTTGCTATATGTTGCTGAACAGCTTTTGATTTGCTCTACAACATTTCTTGTCGACTTTTCTTAGTAAGATAGGGATATCCAAACTCAGATATTTCTGTAATGGTAATTTTTATATGTCTCTGTTGAAAGAACTTGTCTGCTTGTTTGTCAGTATATTCATTTCTAATCGTCAACAGAGCTCAAAAACTAAGTGTATGTCAGGTCAGCTCGAGGTCAATGCTTTATTAGAACAAACCACATCTTGTATATCAAACTGAGATGTCTCTAAGGAAACTAAGCTTGCAGAAACATCGAGTGATTATCTTATGGTTATGACGTATAAACTACCTATATAAATATCTCTGTGAAAACATCTCCTTTGTCCACATTCACATAGTACTCTCTGCTATTGTATGTTGACCACCTTAAGGTTAAATAAACTACTTTCTGATTCCAAATGCTCTGTTAGATTTCAATTCTTAATACTTGTCCTTATTTTCTCCATCACAATTTCAAAAATACATATCAAATTCAAATGTGTACACAGTGCACATTTTAAAATGCTTGTGACAATGATACATGTGTACGTTGAACGTTTTCAAACCCATGCCTTCTTTTTTGTACAAGACTCTGTGTATAATCAGTAATGTTGGAATTGAAATGTCCAAAATTGGAATAATCTGAAATATGTAACATGGAAAAGGTTAAGTACTAGCTGCCTGAGTACCATTTTCAAATGACCAATCATATGTTGCATTAACTTAATAAAAAATAAATAAAAACTACACTGACATACTACCATCTGGCCACAAATGGGAGTATGTGTCCACAATTCCATTTAGACCTAACAGGTGGTGGTGGGGTCTTAGGTCCGAAAGGCCATTTAGTCGAGAAAATAGCAGTTGCTTACCTCTTCGTAGTACCACACCATCCCAATCCACATATATGATACGCCGCTTGGTGGACCTTATCGGCCTAGCGCGCGGCGCACCCTAGACGATTTTTTTTGCAGAGCCCGGGGTCGGGTCCTGGGCACACGTGGTGGGAGCTAAAAATCCTCAAAGTTTGGGCCTTTTACCCGCAATTCTGCATCAATCCACCAGGTGGCTCCCGGAACGTCTCGATTCCAATATATTCCATTACAGGCAAATATATTGGGATTGGGATGGCGTATATATTTATCATTCGTTGAAGTGTTTTGTAATGTTTTTAATACTTTTAACATGCCCAACATCCATAGACATTAACATTTTAAAGTGTTGGCTACTTTGATAAGGCAACACAAACGTCCTTTCACAAAGTTTCCAACTATCTTTGATATATTTATAATGCCAGTAAACCGACAAACACGTAACCACAGTGAGCCAGCCTGCCCTTCTGAAACTCTTGTCCGAACGCCTTACTTTCAAATTTTCAAGTTACCTAACGTTACTGCTGCATTACTTAAGGTGGAAGCGAAAAATGTAAAAGCTTCTGAGCGAACACCAGTCAGAATCCGAATGTTAAACAATACACCTGCATATAGTCAGCACAAAAAGATTGCTCACACATTAAAATCATGCCCAAGATAATGGAACGATGACGTTCAGAAGTAAGTTATAATCCAGCGTCAGGTAATTTAATGTGGAAGCGAAGAGTTGCAATAGAGCTTCTGGGCAACTTCAATGTTAAGAATCAGTAGTTTAAAATTATACAAGCACATACAGGTGCTGGTCATAAAATTTGAATGTATGCAAGACATGGGTTTCAGCTGTCATGTTCCTTATGCCAAGCCACTCTTGAACAAGAGACAGCGTCAGGAAAAAGGACTGGACTGCTCCTGAGTGGTCCAAAGTTATGTTCCCTGATTAAAGTAAATTAGATTAGATTAGATTCGACTTTATTGTCATTGTGCAGAGTACAAGTACAGGGCCAATGAAATGTAGTTAGCATCTAACCAGAAGTGCAATATATTACATTATTTACATAAAGTGCAGTAGTGATATTATAGTGATTTTCGTGCCCTGCCCAGGCAGCGTTTATGGTAGATGTCCTCGAAGGAACTTGAAACTGGACACCTGATCCACTGCAGTTCCGTTGATGTAAATGGGGGCGTGAGCTTGATTCCTAGTCCGTCTGAAGTCCATGATGATCGCCTTTGTTTTGAGCATGTTTAGTACTAGGTTATTGTTTTGGCACCACAAGGACAGATGCTGTACTTCATCCCGGTAGGGCGTTTCATTATTGTCTGTAATCAAGCCTATCACCATGGTGTCATCTGCGAATTTGACTATGGTGTTTGAACCATAGGCAGGTACACAGTCATGGGTGAAGAGAGAGTACAGAATCGGGCTAAGAACACAACCTTGTGGAACGCCAGTGTTCAAGGTGATGGTTGATGAATGAAGGTTGCCTAATCTAACAGATTGGGGTCTGTTAGACAGGAAGTCTAAAATCCAGTGGCAGAGTGATGTGCTGATACCCAGATGGTTGAGTTTGGATATCAGCATAGACGGAATCACTGTGTTGAATGCAGAACTAAAATCGATGAACAGCATACTCACCTATGAGTTTTGACAGTCCAGTTGGGTTAGTGCCGTGTGTAGTGCTGTTGAGATAGCGTCCTCGGTGGATCTGTTGCTACGATAAGCAAACTGGTGTGGGTCCAGCGTAGCAGGCAGGCAGGATTTCAAGTGAGAAAGAACTAGTCTTTTAAAGCACTTGGAAATTATTGGGGTGAGTGCTACAGGTCGAAAGTCATTAAAGTCTGAAGCAGTAGAATGCCTAGGCACAGGCACAATGATGGCTGACTTAAAGATAGATGGTACAGCTGCCTGGGCAAGCGAAACATTAAAGATGTGAGCGAAGACACCCGCAAGTTCCACAGCACAAGCTCTTAGCACACGGCCAGGTACACCATCAGGGCCAGCTGCCTTCCGTGCATTCACTCTGCTCAGCATGCGACTGACATCCGAAGTGGAAAGTACAAGTGGGTTGTCGTCGGTGGAAGATTTATTGAAGATATCAATATCATCTGGTCGAAACGAGCGTAGAAGTTGTTCAGCTCATCAGGGACTGAAGCACTGTTGGTAGATGGAACAAAGCTAGTTGGTTTATAGTCAGTCAGGGCGTGTATTCCCTGCCACATACGCCGAGGGTCAGAGGAGGTAAAGTGCTCCTCAATCCGGCGTTTGTAGCAGTGCTTGGCTATAGCTATTAGTCTCTTCATATTGCCAGCAACCCCAGTGGGCGGTACAGAGGACTCTTGTACCCTGAGCGCTTGTTGATTTGTTTCAGGACAGAGTTAGTGTAGGTGTCCAAGTGGATGTGTGAGACTGTGGTGGCTCGGGCAGCATACTCACTCCAGTCGGTGTGCTGGAACTGTTGCTGAAGGAAGGAGTCAGCCCCATCCATCCAGATCTTTACAGTTCTGGTTGAAGGCTTAATCCTATGCATGACTGCAGTGTATTTGGGAAGCAGGAACAAAGAAAGATAATCGGACAGTCCAAGATGGGGGAGGGGTGTTGTTTTGAAGCTGGTTAAAGTCAAACCGATGCTGAATCCGGTGTTTGTGCGGTGAATGTTAATTTCCAAAAGTGTCTGTCTGTCGTAACTGTAGTTCGCAAGAGTTATTTGCGCAAGAAAACTGGAGATAGCTAAGTACAGAAGTATAACATCACTAAAACCGGTAAGACGCTGAGCCTCGCAGTGTGATCGCGATGCCATCTTGGTCCTGGGAGACCAAGGACCATTTCCTATGGAAATCAAGGTCCCAGAATCTGGAGGAAGAGAGGAGAGGCACAGAATCCACGTTGCTCGAGGTACCCTGCAAAGTTTCCACAGTCAGTGGCAGTTTGGGGTCCCATGTCATCTGATGGTGTGGGTCCACTGTATTTTCTGAGGTCCAAGGTCAACGCAGCCGCCTACCAGGGAGATTTAGATTACTTTATGCTTCCTTATGCCTCCAAGCGAGGTGGGTTAGTGCAGTGTGTAGTGCTGTTGAGATAGCGTCCTCGGTGGATCTGTTGCTACGATAAGCAAACTGGTGTGGGTCCAGCGTAGCAGGCAGGCAGGATTTCAAGTGAGAAAGAACTAGTCTTTTAAAGCACTTGGAAATTATTGGGGTGAGTGAGGCACAAGCACAACGATGGCTGACTTAAAGATAGATGGTACAGCTACCTGGGCAAGCGAAACATTAAAGATGTGAGTGAAGACACCCGCAAGTTCCACATCACAAGCTCTTAGCACCCGGCCAGGTACACCATCAGGGCCAGCTACCTTCCATGCATTCACTCTGCTCAGCATGCGACTGACGTCCGAAGTGGAAAGTACAAGCTCGCACAAATCACTCAGAGAGAGCGGGCAGCATGCACAAAACACTCAGAGAGAGCGCGCAGTTTGCACAAAACACTCAGAGAGCGCGCAGATTGCACAAAACACTCAGCGAAAGCGCGCAGCACGCACAAAACCCTCAGCGAGAGCGCGCAGTTTGCACAAAACACACAGAGAGAGCGCAAAGCTCGCAAAAAAAAACTCAGAGAGAGCGCGCAGTTCGCACAAAACACTCATAGAGAGCGCGCAGTTTGCACAAAACACTCAGAGAGAGCGCGCAGCACTCACAAAATTTCTGTTGAAGCCATAGCATAACTCAATGGTGAGTCAAAAGCGGCAGAGGTTACTTTTTTTTAAAAAAACCGTGACCCAGGCAAAGCTCCATATTTGTAACGGCAAATGCAAAGCTGGTTAAGGCATAACTTTGTTGGGGTTAACCTTTTGTCTGAAGTGTCTTACATAACTTCAAGTCTTGTGTGAATGTGTTCACCGGAAAAATACTCCAACAGCGCTCCGTATAACATGGATAAAACAATTATTTACAACACATACCAAGTCGACGTTAACAGAGCACGTTTTATAAATAATATAGAAGACACGGGTTAGCCTTTTTTTTGTAAGCACAGGGCTGACATTTTATGAAACACACTTTACCTTGTGTGAGCACTATATCTACAATGTTTGAATCCATTTTTAAAAAAGGTTCTTCTTTTTTGCAGCTTGAACACAACTAAATCAGATGCAGTGGGCATGTAAATTTTGCAAATTTGTGTATGAAAGAAAGGGCAACTGCTTAGACATTACAGATACAGAAACATGGTGGTTACAGCCACCAGTGAAACGCATGTTGGAGCGCTGGCCAGCCCTTTTCAGAAAGCAGCAGGTATGGTAACAAATATGTAATTTATGTAAAATAAAACATACAATCATATTAACATGAACATATTACTTCTACAAGAGTAAATGTATTTTAATTTGTGTAATCTGTTAATGTGGTACAAATCGAATTATGGCTCTATGTGTGCTGTGTTTTTCCTAAAGGTTTTTGCTGAGTTCACAAGGGTGGCAAGTAAAGATCTTGAACAAGACTTTTTTGAGGCCTTGGACAGTCACACCCCACGATTCCTTGAGATCTTTAAATCCAGGAAAGGAATTATTGGCAGTACACTTGCAGACATTGTTGCCCAAGTTGAAATTAAGGTAAGGAATCTTTTTATTACAATTTGGAATGTTACTTTTATAAGAGTGATCCAGTCACCTCCTTAATGGAACACTAGATAATATTTTTTACCTTAATTTTTTAGCTTAATTACAGCTTAAAAATCATTGTGATGCTCCACTGATCTTAGCTAGTGTTCCTTTAAGGTTGGTTAGTTTTCCTGTAGACTTGTCATCATCAACTAATTCCAAACATGAGAACCAACATTTATTTGCCATGGAGCTGCACTATTTCCCGAAAACTATTAAAGACAAATCAGTTATTTTTGTGCTGTGTAATGTTTCTTTCATTTTTAATGGTTCTTTCTAAAACCATGGAGCCCAAAGACAGACAAGTTAAACAAAACAGCACAAACACCCAATAATATTTTTTTTAGCAGATGAATCCTGTTTTAATGGGATGGTAACATATATTATAGAACACAGACACCTATGTGTTTTAACTTATAATTTATCACACATTTGTCTCATGTTTATTTTTAGATATTTTGGTTTGTTTTTTCTTAACTTGTAGATCCAGGATATTACAGCAATGTGGACTGCTGTCCTTCGTTGTCTTCCAGGTTTATCTTGGAGATTAGGCAGTGAGTACTTCAAGGTCTGTTTTGTAAGTATTACATCAAATTGTATAATTAAAATTTACTTAGTGAAGACATGAAGGTTTTGCAATAATATATTTTTTCATTATATTTACCTTTTGTCTGCAGGATTCAGATACCATCACAGATTTCATTCAGGTTCCTGATGGGTTATTGACTGTTATACCTGAAGACAGCCAGCAACCAGGTCCAAATGCCATACACTTTGAGCCATCTAGCATTAATATCATACTGGAAGGTAACGTTATGGAGAACATTGAAAACCATGCTCAAGCTATTTGCCTGACATTTGAACTACTATAAAACCTTCATTTGGACTATCCCAAAAGACTGGAGAACACATTTGACTTGCTAAACCTGGGAGTAGGCAATCTGAGCCCAAAATAATTTAAGGGATTTCTAAGTTTCGATGGACCCAGCTTTACCCTCTTATTGATGTTAGGCTCTCATTTATATGGTTTGCACTTGCAAAATGTTCTTGTGTTGTTCATAATGTGTCAAAGCACTTAAATTTATTGTGCAAAACTTTAGCTTGGTTAAGTGCATTAAACATTATTGTACATTTTTGTTTATTACACAGACTGTGCCATTTGAGTCATTCAAGAATAAAGATTACTGGAGGTTTTCTTTTAAAAAATATTTTTAATTGACTTAAATGTGGAATTAATTTTATTTTTGGGTAACTTTATGTATTTAGATAGGCTGATGTGCTCTGTGATGTAATGGAATTTGATTAAAATAAACCAGAAGTACTACTGAATAATAGTTCTTTGTTGTGCTTACTTTATTTTTCTGAGGCAATCGGTTTCCTAAATTCTATTAAGTAAACAGGACTCTTGTGGAATTATGTTAACTTGGGTAACATAAGTTGGCAGTACTTAAAAATGGCAACTTACATCTATGTACTACTTAATGTCAGAACAACTCATATCAATTAAGTAAATACAGTTGCGTTTTAAGTACACTTAAATGATAGACGTTAAGTTAACATAACTTCAAAATAATAGTTATATTTACTTAACTATTTCAAGGCAACCGGATTCCTAAATTCCTTTAAGTAAGATCAACTTATCACATTTTACAGTGCAAAGAAAAACCTCAGCGAGAGCCCGCAGGACGTACAAAACACTCAGCGAGAGGGTGCAGCACGCACAAAACCCTCAGCGAGAGCGCGCAGCACGCACAAAACACACAGAGAGAGAGCGCAGTTTGCACAAAATACTCAGAGAGACCGCAAAGCTCGCAAAAAAAACCTAAGAGAGATAGCGCAGTCCGCACAAAACACTCAGCGAGAGCCAGCAGTTTGCACAAAACACTCAGATCGCAAAGCTCGCAAGAAAAACCTCAGACAGATCGCACAGCACGCACAAGATACTCAGAGAGATCGCAAAGCAAAAAAAACCTCAGAGAGAGCGCACAGTTTGCACAAAACACACAGAGAGATCGCAAAGCTCGCAAACACAGAGATCGCAAAGCTCACAAAAAAACCTCAGAGAGATCGCGCAGCACCCACAAAACACTCAGAGAGATCGCAAAGCTCACAAAAAAACCTCAGACAGATCGCGCAGCACCCACAAAACACTCAGAGAGATCACAAAGCTCGCAAGAAAAGCCTCAGAGAGATCGAGCAGCACGCAAAAAACACTCAGAGAGATTGCAAAGCTCATAAAAAAAACCTCAGAGAGATCGCGCAGCATGCACAAAACACACAGAGAGATCACAAAGCTCACAAAAAAAAAACATCAGAGAGATGGCGCAGCACGCACAAAACACACAGAGAGATCGCAAAGCTCACAAGAAAACCTCAGAGAGAGAGCGCAGCCCGCACAAAACACTCAGAGAGATCGCAAAGCTCACAAAAAAACCTCAGAGAGATCGCAAAGCTCGCAAGAAAAACCTCAGAGAGATCGCAAAGCTCACAAAAAAAACTCAGACAGATCGCGCAGCACGCACAAAACACACAGAGATCGCAAAGCTCGCAAAAAAACCTCAGAGAGATCGCAAAGCTCGCAAGAAACGCCTCAGACAGATCGCGCAGCACCCACAAAACACTCAGAGAGATCACAAAGCTCGCAAGAAAAGCCTCAGAGAGATCGAGCAGCACGCAAAAAACACTCAGAGAGATCGCAAAGCTCATAAAAAAAACCTCAGAGAGATCGCGCAGCATGCACAAAACACACAGAGAGATCACAAAGCTCACAAAAAAAAAAACATCAGAGAGATGGCGCAGCACGCACAAAACACACAGAGAGATCGCAAAGCTCACAAGAAAACCTCAGAGAGAGCGCGCAGCCCGCACAAAACACTCAGAGAGATCGCAAAGCTCACAAAAAAACCTCAGAGAGATCGCAAAGCTCACAAAAAAACCTCAGAGAGATCGCAAAGCTCGCAAGAAAAACCTCAGAGAGATTGCGCAGCATGCACAAAACCCACAGAGAGATCGCAAAGCTCACAAAAAAAACTCAGAGAGAGCGCGCAGCACGCACAAGATACTCAGAGATCGCAAAGCTCACAAAAAAAAACCTCAGACAGATCGCGCAGCACGCACAAAACACACAGAGAGATCGCAAAGCTCACAAGAAAAGCCTCAGAGAGATTGCAAAGCTCACAAAAAAACCTCAGAGAGAGCGCGCAGCCCGCACAAAACACTCAGAGAGATCGCAAAGCTCACAAAAAAACCTCAGAGAGATCGCAAAGCTCGCAAGAAAAACCTCAGAGAGATCGCAAAGCTCGCAAGAAAAATCTCAGACAGATCGCGCAGCATGCACAAAACACACAGAGAGATCGCAAAGCTCATAAGAAAAGCCTCAGAGAGATCGCAAAGCTCACAAAAAAACCTCAGAGAGATCGCAAAGCTCGCAAGAAAAACCTCAGACAGATCGCGCAGCACGCACAAAACACACAGAGATCGCAAAGCTCGCAAAAAAACCTCAGAGAGATCGCAAAGCTCGCAAGAAAAGCCTCAGAGAGATCGAGCAGCACGCAAAAAACACTCAGAGAGATCGCAAAGCTCATAAAAAAAACCTCAGAGAGATCGCGCAGCATGCACAAAACACACAGAGAGATCACAAAGCTCACAAAAAAAAAAAACATCAGAGAGATGGCGCAGCACGCAGAAAACACACAGAGAGATCGCAAAGCTCACAAGAAAACCTCAGAGAGAGCGCGCAGCCCGCACAAAACACACAGAGAGATCGCAAAGCTCACAAAAAAACCTCAGAGAGATCGCAAAGCTCGCAAGAAAAACCTCAGAGAGATCGCAAAGCTCGAAAGAAAAACCTCAGACAGATCGCGCAGCATGCACAAAACACACAGAGAGATCGCAAAGCTCACAAGAAAAGCCTCAGAGAGATCGCAAAGCTCACAAAAAAACCTCAGAGAGATCGCAAAGCTCGCAAGAAAAACCTCAGAGAGATTGCGCAGCATGCACAAAACCCACAGAGAGATCGCAAAGCTCACAAAAAAAACTCAGAGAGAGCGCGCAGCACGCACAAGATACTCAGAGATCGCAAAGCTCACAAAAAAAAACCTCAGACAGATCGCGCAGCACGCACAAAACACACAGAGAGATCGCAAAGCTCACAAGAAAAGCCTCAGAGAGATCGCAAAGCTCACAAAAAAACCTCAGAGAGATCGCGCAGCACGCACAAAACACACAGAGAGATCGCAAAGCTCACAAAAAAAAACTCAGACAGATCGCGCAGCACCCACAAAACACTCAGAGAGATCGCAAAGCTCGCAAGAAAAGCCTCAGAGAGATCGAGCAGCACCCACAAAACACTCAGAGAGATCGCAAATCTCATAAAAAAAACCTCAGAGAGATCGCGCAGCATGCACAAAACACACAGAGAGATCGCAAAGCTCACAAAAAAAACCTCAGACAGATCGCGCAGCACCCACAAAACACTCAGAGAGATCGCAAAGCTCGCAAGAAAAACCTCAGACAGAACGCGCAGCATGCACAAAACACACAGAGAGATCGCAAAGCTCACAAGAAAAGCCTCAGAGAGATCGCAAAGCTCACAAAAAAACCTCAGAGAGATCGCAAAGCTCGCAAGAAAAACCTCAGAGAGATCGCGCAGCATGCACAAAACCCACAGAGAGATCGCAAAGCTCACAAAAAAAACTCAGAGAGAGCGCGCAGCACGCACAAGATACTCAGAGAGATCGCAAAGCTCGCAAAAAAAACCTCAGACAGATCGAGCAGCATGCACAAAACACACAGAGAGATCGCAAAGCTCACAAAAAAAACCTCAGACAGATCGCGCAGCACGCACAAAACACACAGAGAGATCGCAAAGCACGCAAAAAAACACTCAGAGAGATCGCAAAGCTCACAAAAAAACCTCAGACAGATCGCGCAGCACCCACAAAACACTCAGAGAGATCGCAAAGCTCGCAAGAAAAGCCTCAGAGAGATCGAACATCACGCAAAAAACACACAGAGAGATCGCAAAGCTCACAAAAAAAACCTCAGACAGATCGCGCAGCACGCACAAAACACACAGAGAGATCACAAAGCTCACAAAAAAAACATCAGAGAGATGGCGCAGCACGCACAAAACACTCAGAGAGATCGCAAAGCTCACAAAAAAAAAAATATCAGAGAGATGGCGCAGCACGCACAAAACACACAGAGAGATCGCAAAGCTCACAAAAAAACCTCAGAGAGATCGCAAAGCTCGCAAGAAAAACCTCAGAGAGATCGCGCAGCACGCACAAAAGACACAGAGAGATCGCAAAGCTCGCAAAAAAACACTCAGAGAGATCGCAAAGCTCACAAAAAAACCTCAGACAGATCGCGCAGCACCCACAAAACACTCAGAGAGATCGCAAGAAAAGCCTCAGAGAGATCGAACATCACGCAAAAAACACTCAGAGAGATCGCAAAGCTCACAAAAAAAAAACATCAGAGAGATGGCGCAGCACGCACAAAACACTCAGAGAGATCGCAAAGCTCACAAGAAAACCTCAGAGAGATCTCGCAGCACGCACAAAACACACAGAGAGATCGCAAAGCTCACAAAAAAAACCTCAGACAGATCGCGCAGCACGCACAAAACACACAGAGAGATCACAAAGCTCACAAAAAAAACATCAGAGAGATGGCGCAGCATGCACAAAACACACAGAGAGATTGCAAAGCTCACAAAAAAAAAGAAACATCAGAGAGATGGCGCAGCACGCACAAAACACTCAGAGAGATCGCAAAGCTCACAAAAAAAAAAACATCAGAGAGATGGCGCAGCACGCACAAAACACACAGAGAGATTGCAAAGCTCACAAGAAAAGCCTCAGAGAGATCGCAAAGCTCACAAAAAAACCTCAGAGAGATCGCAAAGCTCGCAACAAAAACCTCAGAGAGATCGCAAAGCTCGCAAGAAAAACCTCAGACAGATCGCGCAGCATGCACAAAACACACAGAGAGATCGCAAAGCTCACAAGAAAAGCCTCAGAGAGATCGCAAAGCTCACAAAAAAACCTCAGAGAGATCGCGCAGCATGCACAAAACCCACAGAGAGATCGCAAAGCTCACAAAAAAAACTCAGAGAGAGCGCGCAGCACGCACAAAACACTCAGAGAGATCGCAAAGCTCGCAAAAAAAACCTCAGACAGATCGCGCAGCACGCACAATACATTCAGAGAGATCGCAAAGCTCGCAAAAAAAACCTCAGACAGATCGCGCAGCATGCACAAAACCCTCAGAGAGATCGCAAAGCTCACAAAAAAAACCTCAGACAGATCGCGCAGCATGCACAAAACACACAGAGAGATCGCAAAGCTCACAAAAAAAACATCAGAGAGATGGCGCAGCATGCACAAAACCCACAGAGAGATCGCAAAGCTCACAAAAAAAAACCTCAGACAGATCGCGCAGCACGCACAAAACACTCAGAGAGATCGCAAAGCTCGCAAGAAAAGCCTCAGACAGATCGCGCAGCACGCACAAAACACACAGAGAGATCGCAAAGCTCACAAAAAAACACAGAGATCGCAAACCTCACAAAAAAAACCTCAGAGAGATGGCGCAGCATGCACAAGACACTCAGAGAGATCGCAAAGCTCCCAAGAAATATGTCAGAGAGATCGCGCAGGGCGAACAAAACACCTAGAGAGATCGCAAAGCTCGCAAGAAAAAAAAAAAACCTCAGAGAGATCGCAAAGCACGCAAAAAAAGACAGAGAGATCGCAAAGCTCACAATAAAACCTCAGATAGATGGCGCAGTGCGCACAAGACACTCAGAGATCGCAAAGCAAAAAAACCTCAGACAGATAACGCAGCACGCACAAAACACACAGAGAGATCGCAAAGCTCACAAAAAAAACCTCAGACAGATCGCGCAGCACGCACAAAACACACAGAGAAATCGCAAAGCTCGCAAAGCTCACAAAAAAAACCTCAGACAGATCGCGCAGCACGCACAAAACACACAGAGAGATCTCAAAGCTCACAAAAAAAACATCAGAGAGATGGCGCAGCATGCACAAAACACACAGAGAGAGCGCGCAGCACGCACAAGATACTCAGAGAGATCGCAAAGCAAAAAAAACCTCAGAGAGAGCACACAGTTTGCACAAAACACACAGAGAGATCGCGCAGCACGCACAAAACACACAGAGAGATCGCAAAGCTCACAAAAAAACCTCAGAAAGATCGCAAAGCTCGCAAGAAACGCCTCAGACAGATCGCGCAGCATGCACAAAACACACAGAGAGATCACAAAGCTCACAAAAAAAAACATCAGAGAGATAGAGAAATCGCAAAGCTCACAAGAAAACCTCAGAGAGAGCGCGCAGCCCGCACAAAACACACAGAGAGATCACAAAGCTCACAAAAAAAAACATCAGAGAGATAGAGAGATCGCAAAGCTCACAAAAAAACCTCAGAGAGATCGCAAAGCTCGCAAGAAAAACCTCAGAGAGATCGCAAAGCTCGCAAGAAAAACCTCAGACAGATCGCGCAGCATGCACAAAACACACAGAAAGATCGCAAAGCTCACAAGAAAAGCCTCAGAGAGATCGCAAAGCTCACAAAAAAACCTCAGAGAGATCGCAAAGCTCGCAAGAAAAACCTCAGAGAGATCGCGCAGCATGCACAAAACCCACAGAGAGATCGCAAAGCTCACAAAAAAAAACCTCAGACAGATCGCGCAGCACGCACAAAACACACAGAGAGATCGCAAAGCTCACAAGAAAAGCCTCAGAGAGATCGCAAAGCTCACAAAAAAACCTCAGAGAGAGCGCGCAGCCCGCACAAAACACTCAGAGAGATCGCAAAGCTCACAAAAAAACCTCAGAGAGATCGCAAAGCTCGCAAGAAAAACCTCAGAGAGATCGCAAAGCTCGCAAGAAAAACCTCAGACAGATCGCGCAGCATGCACAAAACACACAGAGAGATCGCAAAGCTCACAAGAAAAGCCTCAGAGAGATCGCAAAGCTCACAAAAAAACCTCAGAGAGATCGCAAAGCTCGCAAGAAAAACCTCAGAGAGATCGCGCAGCTCGCAAGAAAAACCTCAGAGAGATCGCGCAGCATGCACAAAACCCACAGAGAGATCGCAAAGCTCACAAAAAAAACTCAGAGAGAGCGCGCAGCACACACAAGATACTCAGAGATCGCAAAGCTCACAAAAAAAAACCTCAGACAGATCGCGCAGCACGCACAAAACACTCAGAGAGATCGCAAAGCTCGCAAAAAAAACCTCAGACAAATCGCGCAGCACGCACAAAACACACAGAGAGATCGCAAAGCTCACAAAAAAAACCTCAGACAGATCGCGCAGCACGCACAAAACACACAGAGAGATCACAAAGCTCACAAAAAAAACATCAGAGAGATGGCGCAGCATGCACAAAACACACAGAGATCGCAAAGCTCACAAAAAAAAACCTCAGACAGATCACGCAGCATGCACAATACATTCAGAGAGATCGCAAAGCTCACAAAAAAAAACATCAGAGAGATGGCGCAGCATGCACAAAACACACAGAGATCGCAAAGCTCACAAAAAAAAACCTCAGACAGATCACGCAGCATGCACAATACATTCAGAGAGATCGCAAAGCTCACAAAAAAAAACTCAGACAGATCACGCAGCATGCACAAAACACACAGAGAGATCGCAAAGCTCGCAAGAAAAGCCTCAGAGAGATCGCGCAGCACGCACAAAACACACAGAGAGATCGCAAAGCTCGCAAAAGAACCTCAGAGAGATCGCAAAGCTCGCAAGAAACGCCTCAGAGAGATCGCGCAGCACGCACAAAACACACAGAGAGATCGCAAAGCTCGCAAAAAAACACAGAGATCGCAAAGCTCACAAAAAAACATCAGAGAGATGGCGCAGCACGCACAAAACACTCAGAGAGATCGCAAAGCTCACAAGAAAAGCCTCAGAGAGATCGAACAGCACGCACAAAACACACAGAGAGATTGCAAAGCTCACAAGAAAAGCCTCAGAGAGTACGCAAAGCTCACAAAAAAACCTCAGAGAGAGCGCGCAGCATGCACAAAACACACAGAGAGATCGCAAAGCTCACAAGAAAAGCCTCAGAAAGATCGCAAAGCTCACAAAAAAAAACTCAGACAGATCGAGCAGCATGCACAAAACACACAGAGAGATTGCAAAGCTCACAAAAAAAAACCTCAGACAGATCGCGCAGCACGCACAAAACACACAGAGAGATCGCAAAGCTCACAAAAAAAAACTCAGATAGATCGCGCAGCACGCACAAAACACACAGAGATCGCAAAGCTCGCAAAAAAACCTCAGAGAGATCGCAAAGCTCGCAAGAAACGCCTCAGACAGATCGCGCAGCACCCACAAAACACTCAGAGAGATCGCAAAGCTCACAAAAAAACCTCAGACAGATCGCGCAGCACCCACAAAACACTCAGAGAGATCGCAAAGCTCGCAAGAAAAGCCTCAGAGAGATCGAGCAGCACCCACAAAACACTCAGAGAGATCGCAAATCTCATAAAAAAAACCTCAGAGAGATCGCGCAGCATGCACAAAACACACAGAGAGATCACAAAGCTCACAAAAAAAAAACATCAGAGAGATGGCGCAGCATGCACAAAACACACAGAGAGATCGCAAAGCTCACAAGAAAACCTCAGAGAGAGCGCGCAGCCCGCACAAAACACTCAGAGAGATCGCAAAGCTCACAAGAAAAGCATCAGAGAGATCGCAAAGCTCACAAAAAAACCTCAGAGAGAGCGCGCAGCCCGCACAAAACACTCAGAGAGATCGCAAAGCTCACAAAAAAACCTCAGAGAGATCGCAAAGCTCGCAAGAAAAACCTCAGAGAGATCGCAAAGCTCGCAAGAAAAACCTCAGACAGATCGCGCAGCATGCACAAAACACACAGAGAGATCGCAAAGCTCACAAGAAAAGCCTCAGAGAGATCGCAAAGCTCACAAAAAAACCTCAGAGAGATCGCAAAGCTCGCAAGAAATACCTCAGACAAATCGCGCAGCATGCACAAAACCCTCAGAGAGATCGCAAAGCTCACAAAAAAAAACTCAGACAGATCGAGCAGCATGCACAAAACACACAGAGAGATCGCAAAGCTCACAAAAAAAACCTCAGACAGATCGCGCAGCACGCACAAAACACACAGAGAGGTCGCAAATCTCACAAAAAAAACATCAGAGAGATGGCGCAGCATGCACAAAACACACAGAGATCGCAAAGCTCACAAAAAAACCTCAGAAAGATCGCAAAGCTCGCAAGAAACGCCTCAGACAGATCGCGCAGCATGCACAAAACACACAGAGAGATCACAAAGCTCACAAAAAAAAACATCAGAGAGATAGAGAGATCGCAAAGCTCACAAGAAAACCTCAGAGAGAGCGCGCAGCCCGCACAAAACACACAGAGAGATCACAAAGCTCACAAAAAAAAAACATCAGAGAGATAGAGAGATCGCAAAGCTCACAAAAAAACCTCAGAGAGATCGCAAAGCTCGCAAGAAAAACCTCAGAGAGATCGCAAAGCTCGCAAGAAAAACCTCAGACAGATCGCGCAGCATGCACAAAACACACAGAAAGATCGCAAAGCTCACAAGAAAAGCCTCAGAGAGATCGTAAAGCTCACAAAAAAACCTCAGAGAGATCGCAAAGCTCGCAAGAAAAACCTCAGAGAGATCGCGCAGCATGCACAAAACCCACAGAGAGATCGCAAAGCTCACAAAAAAAACTCAGAGAGAGCGCGCAGCACGCACAAGATACTCAGAGATCGCAAAGCTCACAAAAAAAAACCTCAGACAGATCGCGCAGCACGCACAAAACACACAGAGAGATCGCAAAGCTCACAAGAAAAGCCTCAGAGAGATCGCAAAGCTCACAAAAAAACCTCAGAGAGAGCGCGCAGCCCGCACAAAACACTCAGAGAGATCGCAAAGCTCACAAAAAAACCTCAGAGAGATCGCAAAGCTCGCAAGAAAAACCTCAGAGAGATCGCAAAGCTCGCAAGAAAAACCTCAGACAGATCGCGCAGCATGCACAAAACACACAGAGAGATCGCAAAGCTCACAAGAAAAGCCTCAGACAAATCGCGCAGCATGCACAAAACCCTCAGAGAGATCGCAAAGCTCACAAAAAAAACCTCAGAGAGATCGCGCAGCATGCACAAAACCCACAGAGAGATCGCAAAGCTCGCAAGAAAAGCCTCAGAGAGATCTCGCAGCACGCACAAAACACACAGAGAGATCGCAAAGCTCACAAAAAAAACCTCAGACAGATCGCCCAGCATGCACAAAACACACAGAGAGATCGCAAATCTCGCAAGAAAAGCCTCAGAGAGATCTCGCAGCATGCACAAAACACACAGAGAGATCACAAAGCTCACAAAAAAAACATCAGAGAGATGGCGCAGCATGCACAAAACACACAGAGATCGCAAAGCTCACAAAAAAAAACCTCAGACAGATCACGCAGCATGCACAATACATTCAGAGAGATCGCAAAGCTCACAAAAAAAAAACTCAGACAGATCACGCAGCATGCACAAAACACACAGAGAGATCGCAAAGCTCGCAAGAAAAACCTCAGAGAGATCGCGCAGCATGCACAAAACCCACAGAGAGATCGCAAAGCTCACAAAAAAAACTCAGAGAGAGCGCGCAGCACGCACAAGATACTCAGAGATCGCAAAGCTCACAAAAAAAAACCTCAGACAGATCGCGCAGCACGCACAAAACACACAGAGAGATCGCAAAGCTCACAAGAAAAGCCTCAGAGAGATCGCAAAGCTCACAAAAAAACCTCAGAGAGAGCGCTCAGCCCGCACAAAACACTCAGAGAGATCGCAAAGCTCACAAAAAAACCTCAGAGAGATCGCAAAGCTCGCAAGAAAAACCTCAGAGAGATCGCAAAGCTCGCAAGAAAAACCTCAGACAGATCGCGCAGCATGCACAAAACACACAGAGAGATCGCAAAGCTCACAAGAAAAGCCTCAGAGAGATCGCAAAGCTCACAAAAAAACCTCAGAGAGATCGCAAAGCTCGCAAGAAATACCTCAGACAAATCGCGCAGCATGCACAAAACCCTCAGAGAGATCGCAAAGCTCACAAAAAAAAACTCAGACAGATCGAGCAGCATGCACAAAACACACAGAGAGATCGCAAAGCTCACAAAAAAAACCTCAGACAGATCGCGCAGCACGCACAAAACACACAGAGAGGTCGCAAATCTCACAAAAAAAACATCAGAGAGATGGCGCAGCATGCACAAAACACACAGAGATCGCAAAGCTTACAAAAAAAAACCTCAGACAGATCGCGCAGCATGCACAAAACACACAGAGAGATCGCAAAGCTCACAAGAAAAGCCTCAGAGAGATCGCAAAGCTCACAAAAAAACCTCAGAGAGATCGCAAAGCTCGCAAGAAAAACCTCAGAGAGATCGCGCAGCATGCACAAAACCCACAGAGAGATCGCAAAGCTCACAATAAAAAAACCTCAGACAGATCGCGCAGCACGCACAAAACACTCAGAGAGATCGCAAAGCTCGCAAAAAAAACTCAGACAGATCGCGCAGCACGCACAATACATTCAGAGAGATCGCAAAGCTCGCAAAAAAAACCTCAGACAAATCGCGCAGCATGCACAAAACCCTCAGAGAGATCGCAAAGCTCACAAAAAAAAACTCAGACAGATCGAGCAGCATGCACAAAACACACAGAGAGATCGCAAATCTCGCAAAAAAAACATCAGAGAGATGGCGCAGCATGCACAAAACACACAGAGAGATCGCAAAGCTCGCAAGAAAAGCCTCAGAGAGATCGCGCAGCACGCACAAAACACACAGATAGATCGCAAAGCTCGCAAAAGAACCTCAGAGAGATCGCAAAGCTCGCAAGAAACGCCTCAGAGAGATCGCGCAGCACGCACAAAACACACAGAGAGATCGCAAAGCTCGCAAAAAAACACAGAGATCGCAAAGCTCACAAAAAAACATCAGAGAGATGGCGCAGCACGCACAAAACACTCAGAGAGATCGCAAAGCTCACAAGAAAAGCCTCAGAGAGATCGAACAGCACGCACAAAACACACAGAGAGATTGCAAAGCTCACAAGAAAAGCCTCAGAGAGTACACAAAGCTCACAAAAAAACCTCAGAGAGAGCGCGCAGCCCGCACAGAACACTCAGAGAGATCGCAAAGCTCACAAAAAAACCTCAGAGAGATCGCAAAGCTCGCAAGAAAAACCTCAGAGAGATCGCAAAGCTCGCAAGAAAAACCTCAGACAGATCGCGCAGCATGCACAAAACACACAGAGAGATCGCAAAGCTCACAAGAAAAGCCTCAGAAAGATCGCAAAGCTCACAAAAAAAAACTCAGACAGATCGAGCAGCATGCACAAAACACACAGAGAGATCGCAAAGCTCACAAAAAAAAACCTCAGACAGATCGCGCAGCACGCACAAAACACACAGAGAGATCGCAAAGCTCACAAAAAAAAACTCAGATAGATCGCGCAGCACGCACAAAACACTCAGAGAGATCGCAAATCTCATAAAAAAAACCTCAGAGAGATCGCGCAGCATGCACAAAACACACAGAGAGATCACAAAGCTCACAAAAAAAAAACATCAGAGAGATGGCGCAGCATGCACAAAACACACAGAGAGATCGCAAAGCTCACAAGAAAACCTCAGAGAGAGCGCGCAGCCCGCACAAAACACTCAGAGAGATCGCAAAGCTCACAAAAAAACCTCAGAGAGATCGCAAAGCTCGCAAGAAAAACCTCAGAGAGATCGCGCAGCATGCACAAAACCCACAGAGAGATCGCAAAGCTCACAAAAAAAACTCAGAGAGACCGCGCAGCACGCACAAGATACTCAGAGATCGCAAAGCTCACAAAAAAAAACCTCAGACAGATCGCGCAGCACGCACAAAACACACAGAGAGATCGCAAAGCTCACAAGAAAAGCCTCAGAGAGATCGCAAAGCTCACAAAAAAACCTCAGAGAGAGCGCGCAGCCCGCACAAAACACTCAGAGAGATCGCAAAGCTCACAAAAAAACCTCAGAGAGATCGCAAAGCTCGCAAGAAAAACCTCAGAGAGATCGCAAAGCTCGCAAGAAAAACCTCAGACAGATCGCGCAGCATGCACAAAACACACAGAGAGATCGCAAAGCTCACAAGAAAAGCCTCAGAGAGATCGCAAAGCTCACAAAAAAACCTCAGAGAGATCGCAAAGCTCGCAAGAAAAACCTCAGACAAATCGCGCAGCATGCACAAAACCCTCAGAGAGATTGCAAAGCTCACAAAAAAAAACTCAGACAGATCGAGCAGCATGCACAAAACACACAGAGAGATCGCAAAGCTCACAAAAAAAACCTCAGACAGATCGCGCAGCACGCACAAAACACACAGAGAGGTCGCAAATCTCACAAAAAAAAAATCAGAGAGATGGCGCAGCATGCACAAAACACACAGAGATCGCAAAGCTCACAAAAAAAAACCTCAGACAGATCACGCAGCATGCACAATACATTCAGAGAGATCGCAAAGCTCACAAAAAAAAACTCAGACAGATCACGCAGCATGCACAAAACACACAGAGAGATCGCAAAGCTCGCAAGAAAAGCCTCAGAGAGATCGCGCAGCCCGCACAAAACACACAGAGAGATCGCAAAGCTCGCAAAAGAACCTCAGAGAGATCGCAAAGCTCGCAAGAAACGCCTCAGAGAGATCGCGCAGCACGCACAAAACACACAGAGAGATCGCAAAGCTCGCAAAAAAACAGAGATCGCAAAGCTCACAAAAAAACATCAGAGAGATGGCGCAGCACGCACAAAACACTCAGAGAGATCGCAAAGCTCACAAGAAAAGCCTCAGAGAGATCGAACAGCACGCACAAAACACACAGAGAGATTGCAAAGCTCACAAGAAAAGCCTCAGAGAGATCGCAAAGCTCACAAAAAAACCTCAGAGAGAGCGAGCAGCCCGCACAAAACACTCAGAGAGATCGCAAAGCTCACAAAAAAACCTCAGAGAGATCGCAAAGCTCGCAAGAAAAACCTCAGACAGATCGCAAAGCTCGCAAGAAAAACCTCAGACAGATCGCGCAGCATGCACAAAACACACAGAGAGATCGCAAAGCTCACAAGAAAAGCCTCAGAAAGATCGCAAAGCTCACAAAAAAACCTCAGAGAGATCGCAAAGCTCACAAGAAAAACCTCAGAGAGATCGCGCAGCATGCACAAAACCCACAGAGAGATCGCAAAGCTCACAAAAAAAACTGAGAGAGAGCGCGCAGCACGCACAAGATACTCAGAGATCGCAAAGCTCACAAAAAAAACCTCAGACAGATCGCGCAGCACGCACAAAACACTCAGAGAGATCGCAAAGCTCGCAAAAAAAACCTCAGACAGATCGCGCAGCACGCACAAAACATTCAGAGAGATCGCAAAGCTCGCAAAAAAACCTCAGACAGATCGCGCAGCATGCACAAAACCCTCAGAGAGATCGCAAAGCTCACAAAAAAAACCTCAGACAGATCGCGCAGCATGCACAAAACACACAGAGAGATCGCAAAGCTCACAAGAAAAGCCTCAGAGAGATCGCAAAGCTCACAAAAAAACCTCAGAGAGAGCGCGCAGCCCGCACAAAACACTCAGAGAGATCGCAAAGCTCACAAAAAAACCTCAGAGAGATCGCAAAGCTCGCAAGAAAAACCTCAGAGAGATCGCAAAGCTCGCAAGAAAAACCTCAGACAGATCGCGCAGCATGCACAAAACACACAGAGAGATCGCAAAGCTCACAAGAAAAGCCTCAGAGAGATCGCAAAGCTCACAAAAAAACCTCAGAGAGATCGCAAAGCTCGCAAGAAAAACCTCAGAGAGATCGCGCAGCTCGCAAGAAAAACCTCAGAGAGATCGCGCAGCATGCACAAAACCCACAGAGAGATCGCAAAGCTCACAAAAAAAACTCAGAGAGAGCGCGCAGCACACACAAGATACTCAGAGATCGCAAAGCTCACAAAAAAAAACCTCAGACAGATCGCGCAGCACGCACAAAACACTCAGAGAGATCGCAAAGCTCGCAAAAAAAACCTCAGACAAATCGCGCAGCACGCACAAAACACACAGAGAGATCGCAAAGCTCACAAAAAAAACCTCAGACAGATCGCGCAGCACGCACAAAACACACAGAGAGATCACAAAGCTCACAAAAAAAACATCAGAGAGATGGCGCAGCATGCACAAAACACACAGAGATCGCAAAGCTCACAAAAAAAAACCTCAGACAGATCACGCAGCATGCACAATACATTCAGAGAGATCGCAAAGCTCACAAAAAAAACATCAGAGAGATGGCGCAGCATGCACAAAACACACAGAGATCGCAAAGCTCACAAAAAAAAACCTCAGACAGATCACGCAGCATGCACAATACATTCAGAGAGATCGCAAAGCTCACAAAAAAAAACTCAGACAGATCACGCAGCATGCACAAAACACACAGAGAGATCGCAAAGTTCGCAAGAAAAGCCTCAGAGAGATCGCGCAGCACGCACAAAACACACAGAGAGATCGCAAAGCTCGCAAAAGAACCTCAGAGAGATCGCAAAGCTCGCAAGAAACGCCTCAGAGAGATCGCGCAGCACGCACAAAACACACAGAGAGATCGCAAAGCTCGCAAAAAAACACAGAGATCGCAAAGCTCACAAAAAAACCTCAGAGAGAGCGCGCAGCATGCACAAAACACACAGAGAGATCGCAAAGCTCACAAGAAAAGCCTCAGAAAGATCGCAAAGCTCACAAAAAAAAACTCAGACAGATCGAGCAGCATGCACAAAACACACAGAGAGATTGCAAAGCTCACAAAAAAAAACCTCAGACAGATCGCGCAGCACGCACAAAACACACAGAGAGATCGCAAAGCTCACAAAAAAAAACTCAGATAGATCGCGCAGCACGCACAAAACACACAGAGATCGCAAAGCTCGCAAAAAAACCTCAGAGAGATCGCAAAGCTCGCAAGAAACGCCTCAGACAGATCGCGCAGCACCCACAAAACACTCAGAGAGATCGCAAAGCTCACAAAAAAACCTCAGACAGATCGCGCAGCACCCACAAAACACTCAGAGAGATCGCAAAGCTCGCAAGAAAAGCCTCAGAGAGATCGAGCAGCACCCACAAAACACTCAGAGAGATCGCAAATCTCATAAAAAAAACCTCAGAGAGATCGCGCAGCATGCACAAAACACACAGAGAGATCACAAAGCTCACAAAAAAAAAACATCAGAGAGATGGCGCAGCATGCACAAAACACACAGAGAGATCGCAAAGCTCACAAGAAAACCTCAGAGAGAGCGCGCAGCCCGCACAAAACACTCAGAGAGATCGCAAAGCTCACAAGAAAAGCATCAGAGAGATCGCAAAGCTCACAAAAAAACCTCAGAGAGAGCGCGCAGCCCGCACAAAACACTCAGAGAGATCGCAAAGCTCACAAAAAAACCTCAGAGAGATCGCAAAGCTCGCAAGAAAAACCTCAGAGAGATCGCAAAGCTCGCAAGAAAAACCTCAGACAGATCGCGCAGCATGCACAAAACACACAGAGAGATCGCAAAGCTCACAAGAAAAGCCTCAGAGAGATCGCAAAGCTCACAAAAAAACCTCAGAGAGATCGCAAAGCTCGCAAGAAATACCTCAGACAAATCGCGCAGCATGCACAAAACCCTCAGAGAGATCGCAAAGCTCACAAAAAAAAACTCAGACAGATCGAGCAGCATGCACAAAACACACAGAGAGATCGCAAAGCTCACAAAAAAAACCTCAGACAGATCGCGCAGCACGCACAAAACACACAGAGAGGTCGCAAATCTCACAAAAAAAACATCAGAGAGATGGCGCAGCATGCACAAAACACACAGAGATCGCAAAGCTCACAAAAAAACCTCAGAAAGATCGCAAAGCTCGCAAGAAACGCCTCAGACAGATCGCGCAGCATGCACAAAACACACAGAGAGATCACAAAGCTCACAAAAAAAAACATCAGAGAGATAGAGAGATCGCAAAGCTCACAAGAAAACCTCAGAGAGAGCGCGCAGCCCGCACAAAACACACAGAGAGATCACAAAGCTCACAAAAAAAAAACATCAGAGAGATAGAGAGATCGCAAAGCTCACAAAAAAACCTCAGAGAGATCGCAAAGCTCGCAAGAAAAACCTCAGAGAGATCGCAAAGCTCGCAAGAAAAACCTCAGACAGATCGCGCAGCATGCACAAAACACACAGAAAGATCGCAAAGCTCACAAGAAAAGCCTCAGAGAGATCGTAAAGCTCACAAAAAAACCTCAGAGAGATCGCAAAGCTCGCAAGAAAAACCTCAGAGAGATCGCGCAGCATGCACAAAACCCACAGAGAGATCGCAAAGCTCACAAAAAAAACTCAGAGAGAGCGCGCAGCACGCACAAGATACTCAGAGATCGCAAAGCTCACAAAAAAAAACCTCAGACAGATCGCGCAGCACGCACAAAACACACAGAGAGATCGCAAAGCTCACAAGAAAAGCCTCAGAGAGATCGCAAAGCTCACAAAAAAACCTCAGAGAGAGCGCGCAGCCCGCACAAAACACTCAGAGAGATCGCAAAGCTCACAAAAAAACCTCAGAGAGATCGCAAAGCTCGCAAGAAAAACCTCAGAGAGATCGCAAAGCTCGCAAGAAAAACCTCAGACAGATCGCGCAGCATGCACAAAACACACAGAGAGATCGCAAAGCTCACAAGAAAAGCCTCAGACAAATCGCGCAGCATGCACAAAACCCTCAGAGAGATCGCAAAGCTCACAAAAAAAACCTCAGAGAGATCGCGCAGCATGCACAAAACCCACAGAGAGATCGCAAAGCTCGCAAGAAAAGCCTCAGAGAGATCTCGCAGCACGCACAAAACACACAGAGAGATCGCAAAGCTCACAAAAAAACCTCAGACAGATCGCCCAGCATGCACAAAACACACAGAGAGATCGCAAATCTCGCAAGAAAAGCCTCAGAGAGATCTCGCAGCATGCACAAAACACACAGAGAGATCACAAAGCTCACAAAAAAAACATCAGAGAGATGGCGCAGCATGCACAAAACACACAGAGATCGCAAAGCTCACAAAAAAAAACCTCAGACAGATCACGCAGCATGCACAATACATTCAGAGAGATCGCAAAGCTCACAAAAAAAAAACTCAGACAGATCACGCAGCATGCACAAAACACACAGAGAGATCGCAAAGCTCGCAAGAAAAGCCTCAGAGAGATCGCGCAGCACGCACAAAACACACAGAGAGATCGCAAAGCTCGCAAAAGAACCTCAGAGAGATCGCAAAGCTCGCAAGAAACGCCTCAGAGAGATCGCAAAGCTCGCAAGAAAAACCTCAGAGAGATCGCGCAGCATGCACAAAACCCACAGAGAGATCGCAAAGCTCACAAAAAAAACTCAGAGAGAGCGCGCAGCACGCACAAGATACTCAGAGATCGCAAAGCTCACAAAAAAAAACCTCAGACAGATCGCGCAGCACGCACAAAACACACAGAGAGATCGCAAAGCTCACAAGAAAAGCCTCAGAGAGATCGCAAAGCTCACAAAAAAACCTCAGAGAGAGCGCTCAGCCCGCACAAAACACTCAGAGAGATCGCAAAGCTCACAAAAAAACCTCAGAGAGATCGCAAAGCTCGCAAGAAAAACCTCAGAGAGATCGCAAAGCTCGCAAGAAAAACCTCAGACAGATCGCGCAGCATGCACAAAACACACAGAGAGATCGCAAAGCTCACAAGAAAAGCCTCAGAGAGATCGCAAAGCTCACAAAAAAACCTCAGAGAGATCGCAAAGCTCGCAAGAAATACCTCAGACAAATCGCGCAGCATGCACAAAACCCTCAGAGAGATCGCAAAGCTCACAAAAAAAAACTCAGACAGATCGAGCAGCATGCACAAAACACACAGAGAGATCGCAAAGCTCACAAAAAAAACCTCAGACAGATCGCGCAGCACGCACAAAACACACAGAGAGGTCGCAAATCTCACAAAAAAAACATCAGAGAGATGGCGCAGCATGCACAAAACACACAGAGATCGCAAAGCTTACAAAAAAAAACCTCAGACAGATCGCGCAGCATGCACAAAACACACAGAGAGATCGCAAAGCTCACAAGAAAAGCCTCAGAGAGATCGCAAAGCTCACAAAAAAACCTCAGAGAGATCGCAAAGCTCGCAAGAAAAACCTCAGAGAGATCGCGCAGCATGCACAAAACCCACAGAGAGATCGCAAAGCTCACAAAAAAAACTCAGAGAGAGCGCGCAGCACACACAAGATACTCAGAGATCGCAAAGCTCACAATAAAAAAACCTCAGACAGATCGCGCAGCACGCACAAAACACTCAGAGAGATCGCAAAGCTCGCAAAAAAAACTCAGACAGATCGCGCAGCACGCACAATACATTCAGAGAGATCGCAAAGCTCGCAAAAAAAACCTCAGACAAATCGCGCAGCATGCACAAAACCCTCAGAGAGATCGCAAAGCTCACAAAAAAAAACTCAGACAGATCGAGCAGCATGCACAAAACACACAGAGAGATCGCAAATCTCGCAAAAAAAACATCAGAGAGATGGCGCAGCATGCACAAAACACACAGAGAGATCGCAAAGCTCGCAAGAAAAGCCTCAGAGAGATCGCGCAGCACGCACAAAACACACAGATAGATCGCAAAGCTCGCAAAAGAACCTCAGAGAGATCGCAAAGCTCGCAAGAAACGCCTCAGAGAGATCGCGCAGCACGCACAAAACACACAGAGAGATCGCAAAGCTCGCAAAAAAACACAGAGATCGCAAAGCTCACAAAAAAACATCAGAGAGATGGCGCAGCACGCACAAAACACTCAGAGAGATCGCAAAGCTCACAAGAAAAGCCTCAGAGAGATCGAACAGCACGCACAAAACACACAGAGAGATTGCAAAGCTCACAAGAAAAGCCTCAGAGAGTACACAAAGCTCACAAAAAAACCTCAGAGAGAGCGCGCAGCCCGCACAGAACACTCAGAGAGATCGCAAAGCTCACAAAAAAACCTCAGAGAGATCGCAAAGCTCGCAAGAAAAACCTCAGAGAGATCGCAAAGCTCGCAAGAAAAACCTCAGACAGATCGCGCAGCATGCACAAAACACACAGAGAGATCGCAAAGCTCACAAGAAAAGCCTCAGAAAGATCGCAAAGCTCACAAAAAAAAACTCAGACAGATCGAGCAGCATGCACAAAACACACAGAGAGATCGCAAAGCTCACAAAAAAAAACCTCAGACAGATCGCGCAGCACGCACAAAACACACAGAGAGATCGCAAAGCTCACAAAAAAAAACTCAGATAGATCGCGCAGCACGCACAAAACACTCAGAGAGATCGCAAATCTCATAAAAAAAACCTCAGAGAGATCGCGCAGCATGCACAAAACACACAGAGAGATCACAAAGCTCACAAAAAAAAAACATCAGAGAGATGGCGCAGCATGCACAAAACACACAGAGAGATCGCAAAGCTCACAAGAAAACCTCAGAGAGAGCGCGCAGCCCGCACAAAACACTCAGAGAGATCGCAAAGCTCACAAAAAAACCTCAGAGAGATCGCAAAGCTCGCAAGAAAAACCTCAGAGAGATCGCGCAGCATGCACAAAACCCACAGAGAGATCGCAAAGCTCACAAAAAAAACTCAGAGAGACCGCGCAGCACGCACAAGATACTCAGAGATCGCAAAGCTCACAAAAAAAAACCTCAGACAGATCGCGCAGCACGCACAAAACACACAGAGAGATCGCAAAGCTCACAAGAAAAGCCTCAGAGAGATCGCAAAGCTCACAAAAAAACCTCAGAGAGAGCGCGCAGCCCGCACAAAACACTCAGAGAGATCGCAAAGCTCACAAAAAAACCTCAGAGAGATCGCAAAGCTCGCAAGAAAAACCTCAGAGAGATCGCAAAGCTCGCAAGAAAAACCTCAGACAGATCGCGCAGCATGCACAAAACACACAGAGAGATCGCAAAGCTCACAAGAAAAGCCTCAGAGAGATCGCAAAGCTCACAAAAAAACCTCAGAGAGATCGCAAAGCTCGCAAGAAAAACCTCAGACAAATCGCGCAGCATGCACAAAACCCTCAGAGAGATTGCAAAGCTCACAAAAAAAAACTCAGACAGATCGAGCAGCATGCACAAAACACACAGAGAGATCGCAAAGCTCACAAAAAAAACCTCAGACAGATCGCGCAGCACGCACAAAACACACAGAGAGGTCGCAAATCTCACAAAAAAAAAATCAGAGAGATGGCGCAGCATGCACAAAACACACAGAGATCGCAAAGCTCACAAAAAAAAACCTCAGACAGATCACGCAGCATGCACAATACATTCAGAGAGATCGCAAAGCTCACAAAAAAAAACTCAGACAGATCACGCAGCATGCACAAAACACACAGAGAGATCGCAAAGCTCGCAAGAAAAGCCTCAGAGAGATCGCGCAGCCCGCACAAAACACACAGAGAGATCGCAAAGCTCGCAAAAGAACCTCAGAGAGATCGCAAAGCTCGCAAGAAACGCCTCAGAGAGATCGCGCAGCACGCACAAAACACACAGAGAGATCGCAAAGCTCGCAAAAAAACAGAGATCGCAAAGCTCACAAAAAAACATCAGAGAGATGGCGCAGCACGCACAAAACACTCAGAGAGATCGCAAAGCTCACAAGAAAAGCCTCAGAGAGATCGAACAGCACGCACAAAACACACAGAGAGATTGCAAAGCTCACAAGAAAAGCCTCAGAGAGATCGCAAAGCTCACAAAAAAACCTCAGAGAGAGCGAGCAGCCCGCACAAAACACTCAGAGAGATCGCAAAGCTCACAAAAAAACCTCAGAGAGATCGCAAAGCTCGCAAGAAAAACCTCAGACAGATCGCAAAGCTCGCAAGAAAAACCTCAGACAGATCGCGCAGCATGCACAAAACACACAGAGAGATCGCAAAGCTCACAAGAAAAGCCTCAGAAAGATCGCAAAGCTCACAAAAAAACCTCAGAGAGATCGCAAAGCTCACAAGAAAAACCTCAGAGAGATCGCGCAGCATGCACAAAACCCACAGAGAGATCGCAAAGCTCAAAAAAAACTGAGAGAGAGCGCGCAGCACGCACAAGATACTCAGAGATCGCAAAGCTCACAAAAAAAACCTCAGACAGATCGCGCAGCACGCACAAAACACTCAGAGAGATCGCAAAGCTCGCAAAAAAAACCTCAGACAGATCGCGCAGCACGCACAAAACATTCAGAGAGATCGCAAAGCTCGCAAAAAAACCTCAGACAGATCGCGCAGCATGCACAAAACCCTCAGAGAGATCGCAAAGCTCACAAAAAAAACCTCAGACAGATCGCGCAGCATGCACAAAACACACAGAGAGATCGCAAAGCTCACAAGAAAAGCCTCAGAGAGATCGCAAAGCTCACAAAAAAACCTCAGAGAGAGCGCGCAGCCCGCACAAAACACTCAGAGAGATCGCAAAGCTCACAAAAAAACCTCAGAGAGATCGCAAAGCTCGCAAGAAAAACCTCAGAGAGATCGCAAAGCTCGCAAGAAAAACCTCAGACAGATCGCGCAGCATGCACAAAACACACAGAGAGATCGCAAAGCTCACAAGAAAAGCCTCAGAGAGATCGCAAAGCTCACAAAAAAACCTCAGAGAGATCGCAAAGCTCGCAAGAAAAACCTCAGAGAGATCGCGCAGCTCGCAAGAAAAACCTCAGAGAGATCGCGCAGCATGCACAAAACCCACAGAGAGATCGCAAAGCTCACAAAAAAAACTCAGAGAGAGCGCGCAGCACACACAAGATACTCAGAGATCGCAAAGCTCACAAAAAAAAACCTCAGACAGATCGCGCAGCACGCACAAAACACTCAGAGAGATCGCAAAGCTCGCAAAAAAAACCTCAGACAAATCGCGCAGCACGCACAAAACACACAGAGAGATCGCAAAGCTCACAAAAAAAACCTCAGACAGATCGCGCAGCACGCACAAAACACACAGAGAGATCACAAAGCTCACAAAAAAAACATCAGAGAGATGGCGCAGCATGCACAAAACACACAGAGATCGCAAAGCTCACAAAAAAAAACCTCAGACAGATCACGCAGCATGCACAATACATTCAGAGAGATCGCAAAGCTCACAAAAAAAACATCAGAGAGATGGCGCAGCATGCACAAAACACACAGAGATCGCAAAGCTCACAAAAAAAAACCTCAGACAGATCACGCAGCATGCACAATACATTCAGAGAGATCGCAAAGCTCACAAAAAAAAACTCAGACAGATCACGCAGCATGCACAAAACACACAGAGAGATCGCAAAGTTCGCAAGAAAAGCCTCAGAGAGATCGCGCAGCACGCACAAAACACACAGAGAGATCGCAAAGCTCGCAAAAGAACCTCAGAGAGATCGCAAAGCTCGCAAGAAACGCCTCAGAGAGATCGCGCAGCACGCACAAAACACACAGAGAGATCGCAAAGCTCGCAAAAAAACACAGAGATCGCAAAGCTCACAAAAAAACCTCAGAGAGAGCGCGCAGCATGCACAAAACACACAGAGAGATCGCAAAGCTCACAAGAAAAGCCTCAGAAAGATCGCAAAGCTCACAAAAAAAAACTCAGACAGATCGAGCAGCATGCACAAAACACACAGAGAGATTGCAAAGCTCACAAAAAAAAACCTCAGACAGATCGCGCAGCACGCACAAAACACACAGAGAGATCGCAAAGCTCACAAAAAAAAACTCAGATAGATCGCGCAGCACGCACAAAACACACAGAGATCGCAAAGCTCGCAAAAAAACCTCAGAGAGATCGCAAAGCTCGCAAGAAACGCCTCAGACAGATCGCGCAGCACCCACAAAACACTCAGAGAGATCGCAAAGCTCACAAAAAAACCTCAGACAGATCGCGCAGCACCCACAAAACACTCAGAGAGATCGCAAAGCTCGCAAGAAAAGCCTCAGAGAGATCGAGCAGCACCCACAAAACACTCAGAGAGATCGCAAATCTCATAAAAAAAACCTCAGAGAGATCGCGCAGCATGCACAAAACACACAGAGAGATCACAAAGCTCACAAAAAAAAAACATCAGAGAGATGGCGCAGCATGCACAAAACACACAGAGAGATCGCAAAGCTCACAAGAAAACCTCAGAGAGAGCGCGCAGCCCGCACAAAACACTCAGAGAGATCGCAAAGCTCACAAGAAAAGCATCAGAGAGATCGCAAAGCTCACAAAAAAACCTCAGAGAGAGCGCGCAGCCCGCACAAAACACTCAGAGAGATCGCAAAGCTCACAAAAAAACCTCAGAGAGATCGCAAAGCTCGCAAGAAAAACCTCAGAGAGATCGCAAAGCTCGCAAGAAAAACCTCAGACAGATCGCGCAGCATGCACAAAACACACAGAGAGATCGCAAAGCTCACAAGAAAAGCCTCAGAGAGATCGCAAAGCTCACAAAAAAACCTCAGAGAGATCGCAAAGCTCGCAAGAAATACCTCAGACAAATCGCGCAGCATGCACAAAACCCTCAGAGAGATCGCAAAGCTCACAAAAAAAAACTCAGACAGATCGAGCAGCATGCACAAAACACACAGAGAGATCGCAAAGCTCACAAAAAAAACCTCAGACAGATCGCGCAGCACGCACAAAACACACAGAGAGGTCGCAAATCTCACAAAAAAAACATCAGAGAGATGGCGCAGCATGCACAAAACACACAGAGATCACAAAGCTCACAAAAAAAAACATCAGAGAGATAGAGAGATCGCAAAGCTCACAAGAAAACCTCAGAGAGAGCGCGCAGCCCGCACAAAACACACAGAGAGATCACAAAGCTCACAAAAAAAAAAACATCAGAGAGATAGAGAGATCGCAAAGCTCACAAAAAAACCTCAGAGAGATCGCAAAGCTCGCAAGAAAAACCTCAGAGAGATCGCAAAGCTCGCAAGAAAAACCTCAGACAGATCGCGCAGCATGCACAAAACACACAGAAAGATCGCAAAGCTCACAAGAAAAGCCTCAGAGAGATCGTAAAGCTCACAAAAAAACCTCAGAGAGATCGCAAAGCTCGCAAGAAAAACCTCAGAGAGATCGCGCAGCATGCACAAAACCCACAGAGAGATCGCAAAGCTCACAAAAAAAACTCAGAGAGAGCGCGCAGCACGCACAAGATACTCAGAGATCGCAAAGCTCACAAAAAAAAACCTCAGACAGATCGCGCAGCACGCACAAAACACACAGAGAGATCGCAAAGCTCACAAGAAAAGCCTCAGAGAGATCGCAAAGCTCACAAAAAAACCTCAGAGAGAGCGCGCAGCCCGCACAAAACACTCAGAGAGATCGCAAAGCTCACAAAAAAACCTCAGAGAGATCGCAAAGCTCGCAAGAAAAACCTCAGAGAGATCGCAAAGCTCGCAAGAAAAACCTCAGACAGATCGCGCAGCATGCACAAAACACACAGAGAGATCGCAAAGCTCACAAGAAAAGCCTCAGACAAATCGCGCAGCATGCACAAAACCCTCAGAGAGATCGCAAAGCTCACAAAAAAAACCTCAGAGAGATCGCGCAGCATGCACAAAACCCACAGAGAGATCGCAAAGCTCGCAAGAAAAGCCTCAGAGAGATCTCGCAGCACGCACAAAACACACAGAGAGATCGCAAAGCTCACAAAAAAACCTCAGACAGATCGCCCAGCATGCACAAAACACACAGAGAGATCGCAAATCTCGCAAGAAAAGCCTCAGAGAGATCTCGCAGCATGCACAAAACACACAGAGAGATCACAAAGCTCACAAAAAAAACATCAGAGAGATGGCGCAGCATGCACAAAACACACAGAGATCGCAAAGCTCACAAAAAAAAACCTCAGACAGATCACGCAGCATGCACAATACATTCAGAGAGATCGCAAAGCTCACAAAAAAAAAACTCAGACAGATCACGCAGCATGCACAAAACACACAGAGAGATCGCAAAGCTCGCAAGAAAAGCCTCAGAGAGATCGCGCAGCACGCACAAAACACACAGAGAGATCGCAAAGCTCGCAAAAGAACCTCAGAGAGATCGCAAAGCTCGCAAGAAACGCCTCAGAGAGATCGCAAAGCTCGCAAGAAAAACCTCAGAGAGATCGCGCAGCATGCACAAAACCCACAGAGAGATCGCAAAGCTCACAAAAAAAACTCAGAGAGAGCGCGCAGCACGCACAAGATACTCAGAGATCGCAAAGCTCACAAAAAAAAACCTCAGACAGATCGCGCAGCACGCACAAAACACACAGAGAGATCGCAAAGCTCACAAGAAAAGCCTCAGAGAGATCGCAAAGCTCACAAAAAAACCTCAGAGAGAGCGCTCAGCCCGCACAAAACACTCAGAGAGATCGCAAAGCTCACAAAAAAACCTCAGAGAGATCGCAAAGCTCGCAAGAAAAACCTCAGAGAGATCGCAAAGCTCGCAAGAAAAACCTCAGACAGATCGCGCAGCATGCACAAAACACACAGAGAGATCGCAAAGCTCACAAGAAAAGCCTCAGAGAGATCGCAAAGCTCACAAAAAAACCTCAGAGAGATCGCAAAGCTCACAAGAAATACCTCAGACAAATCGCGCAGCATGCACAAAACCCTCAGAGAGATCGCAAAGCTCACAAAAAAAAACTCAGACAGATCGAGCAGCATGCACAAAACACACAGAGAGATCGCAAAGCTCACAAAAAAAACCTCAGACAGATCGCGCAGCACGCACAAAACACACAGAGATGTCGCAAATCTCACAAAAAAAACATCAGAGAGATGGCGCAGCATGCACAAAACACACAGAGATCGCAAAGCTTACAAAAAAAAACCTCAGACAGATCGCGCAGCATGCACAAAACACACAGAGAGATCGCAAAGCTCACAAGAAAAGCCTCAGAGAGATCGCAAAGCTCACAAAAAAACCTCAGAGAGATCGCAAAGCTCGCAAGAAAAACCTCAGAGAGATCGCGCAGCATGCACAAAACCCACAGAGAGATCGCAAAGCTCACAAAAAAAACTCAGAGAGAGCGCGCAGCACACACAAGATACTCAGAGATCGCAAAGCTCACAATAAAAAAACCTCAGACAGATCGCGCAGCACGCACAAAACACTCAGAGAGATCGCAAAGCTCGCAAAAAAAACTCAGACAGATCGCGCAGCACGCACAATACATTCAGAGAGATCGCAAAGCTCGCAAAAAAAACCTCAGACAAATCGCGCAGCATGCACAAAACCCTCAGAGAGATCGCAAAGCTCACAAAAAAAAACTCAGACAGATCGAGCAGCATGCACAAAACACACAGAGAGATCGCAAATCTCGCAAAAAAAACATCAGAGAGATGGCGCAGCATGCACAAAACACACAGAGAGATCGCAAAGCTCGCAAGAAAAGCCTCAGAGAGATCGCGCAGCACGCACAAAACACACAGATAGATCGCAAAGCTCGCAAAAGAACCTCAGAGAGATCGCAAAGCTCGCAAGAAACGCCTCAGAGAGATCGCGCAGCACGCACAAAACACACAGAGAGATCGCAAAGCTCGCAAAAAAACACAGAGATCGCAAAGCTCACAAAAAAACATCAGAGAGATGGCGCAGCACGCACAAAACACTCAGAGAGATCGCAAAGCTCACAAGAAAAGCCTCAGAGAGATCGAACAGCACGCACAAAACACACAGAGAGATTGCAAAGCTCACAAGAAAAGCCTCAGAGAGTACACAAAGCTCACAAAAAAACCTCAGAGAGAGCGCGCAGCCCGCACAGAACACTCAGAGAGATCGCAAAGCTCACAAAAAAACCTCAGAGAGATCGCAAAGCTCGCAAGAAAAACCTCAGAGAGATCGCAAAGCTCGCAAGAAAAACCTCAGACAGATCGCGCAGCATGCACAAAACACACAGAGAGATCGCAAAGCTCACAAGAAAAGCCTCAGAAAGATCGCAAAGCTCACAAAAAAAAACTCAGACAGATCGAGCAGCATGCACAAAACACACAGAGAGATCGCAAAGCTCACAAAAAAAAACCTCAGACAGATCGCGCAGCACGCACAAAACACACAGAGAGATCGCAAAGCTCACAAAAAAAAACTCAGATAGATCGCGCAGCACGCACAAAACACTCAGAGAGATCGCAAATCTCATAAAAAAAACCTCAGAGAGATCGCGCAGCATGCACAAAACACACAGAGAGATCACAAAGCTCACAAAAAAAAAACATCAGAGAGATGGCGCAGCATGCACAAAACACACAGAGAGATCGCAAAGCTCACAAGAAAACCTCAGAGAGAGCGCGCAGCCCGCACAAAACACTCAGAGAGATCGCAAAGCTCACAAAAAAACCTCAGAGAGATCGCAAAGCTCGCAAGAAAAACCTCAGAGAGATCGCGCAGCATGCACAAAACCCACAGAGAGATCGCAAAGCTCACAAAAAAAACTCAGAGAGACCGCGCAGCACGCACAAGATACTCAGAGATCGCAAAGCTCACAAAAAAAAACCTCAGACAGATCGCGCAGCACGCACAAAACACACAGAGAGATCGCAAAGCTCACAAGAAAAGCCTCAGAGAGATCGCAAAGCTCACAAAAAAACCTCAGAGAGAGCGCGCAGCCCGCACAAAACACTCAGAGAGATCGCAAAGCTCACAAAAAAACCTCAGAGAGATCGCAAAGCTCGCAAGAAAAACCTCAGAGAGATCGCAAAGCTCGCAAGAAAAACCTCAGACAGATCGCGCAGCATGCACAAAACACACAGAGAGATCGCAAAGCTCACAAGAAAAGCCTCAGAGAGATCGCAAAGCTCACAAAAAAACCTCAGAGAGATCGCAAAGCTCGCAAGAAAAACCTCAGACAAATCGCGCAGCATGCACAAAACCCTCAGAGAGATTGCAAAGCTCACAAAAAAAAACTCAGACAGATCGAGCAGCATGCACAAAACACACAGAGAGATCGCAAAGCTCACAAAAAAAACCTCAGACAGATCGCGCAGCACGCACAAAACACACAGAGAGGTCGCAAATCTCACAAAAAAAAAATCAGAGAGATGGCGCAGCATGCACAAAACACACAGAGATCGCAAAGCTCACAAAAAAAAACCTCAGACAGATCACGCAGCATGCACAATACATTCAGAGAGATCGCAAAGCTCACAAAAAAAAACTCAGACAGATCACGCAGCATGCACAAAACACACAGAGAGATCGCAAAGCTCGCAAGAAAAGCCTCAGAGAGATCGCGCAGCCCGCACAAAACACACAGAGAGATCGCAAAGCTCGCAAAAGAACCTCAGAGAGATCGCAAAGCTCGCAAGAAACGCCTCAGAGAGATCGCGCAGCACGCACAAAACACACAGAGAGATCGCAAAGCTCGCAAAAAAACAGAGATCGCAAAGCTCACAAAAAAACATCAGAGAGATGGCGCAGCACGCACAAAACACTCAGAGAGATCGCAAAGCTCACAAGAAAAGCCTCAGAGAGATCGAACAGCACGCACAAAACACACAGAGAGATTGCAAAGCTCACAAGAAAAGCCTCAGAGAGATCGCAAAGCTCACAAAAAAACCTCAGAGAGAGCGAGCAGCCCGCACAAAACACTCAGAGAGATCGCAAAGCTCACAAAAAAACCTCAGAGAGATCGCAAAGCTCGCAAGAAAAACCTCAGACAGATCGCAAAGCTCGCAAGAAAAACCTCAGACAGATCGCGCAGCATGCACAAAACACACAGAGAGATCGCAAAGCTCACAAGAAAAGCCTCAGAAAGATCGCAAAGCTCACAAAAAAACCTCAGAGAGATCGCAAAGCTCACAAGAAAAACCTCAGAGAGATCGCGCAGCATGCACAAAACCCACAGAGAGATCGCAAAGCTCACAAAAAAAACTGAGAGAGAGCGCGCAGCACGCACAAGATACTCAGAGATCGCAAAGCTCACAAAAAAAACCTCAGACAGATCGCGCAGCACGCACAAAACACTCAGAGAGATCGCAAAGCTCGCAAAAAAAACCTCAGACAGATCGCGCAGCACGCACAAAACATTCAGAGAGATCGCAAAGCTCGCAAAAAAACCTCAGACAGATCGCGCAGCATGCACAAAACCCTCAGAGAGATCGCAAAGCTCACAAAAAAAACCTCAGACAGATCGCGCAGCATGCACAAAACACACAGAGAGATCGCAAAGCTCACAAAAAAAACATCAGAGAGATGGCGCAGCATGCACAAAACACACAGAGATCGCAAAGCTCACAAAAAAAAACCTCAGACAGATCACGCAGCATGCACAATACATTCAGAGAGATCGCAAAGCTCACAAAAAAAAACTCAGACAGATCGCGCAGCACGCACAAAACACACAGAGAGATCGCAAAGCTCACAAAAAAAACCTCAGACAGATCGCGCAGCACGCACAAAACACACAGAGAGATCGCAAAGCTCGCAAGAAAAGCCTCAGAGAGATCGCGCAGCACGCACAAAACACAGAGAGATCGCAAAGCTAGCAAGAAAAGCCTCAGAGAGATGGCAAAGCTCACAAAAAAACCTCAGAGAGAGCGCGCAGCATGCACAAAACACTCAGAGAGAGCGCAAAGCTCGCAAGAAAAGCCTCAGAGAGATCGCAAAGCTCACAAAAAAACCTCAGAGAGATCGCAAAGCTCGCAAGAAAAACCTCAGAGAGATCGCGCAGCGCACACAAAACACTCAAAGAGATCGCAAAGCTCGCAAGAAAAGCCTCAGAGATCTCGCAGCAGGCACAAAATACTCAAAGTCAAAGTTTTCGAAATTGGATCCCACTTCCAATTTATTTTACTATATTGGAATATATTGGAAGTGGTATCCCATTTCCAGTTTATTTGACTTGGCTGAAATAGACTGGAATTGGGATCCCACTTCCAATTCATTTCAGCCAAGTCATGTACGTGTTTCATGGGATCCCACTTCCAATTTATTTCAGCCAAGTCATGTACATGTTCCATGGGATCCCACTTCCAATTTATTTGACTTGAATGAAATCAATTGGAAATGGGATAGTGAGATTGGGTCCAAAATTGGTCCCAATTTGTCAAAATTGACCCCAATTTGACTTGGTTAGAATAGATTGGAAGTGGGATCCCACTTCCATTCTATTTGATTTGACTGGAATAAATTGGAAGTGAGATAGGGTCCCAATTTGTCAATATAGGCCTCAGTTCTGGCCCCAAAATCAAAGATTTCCAAATTCCAAATAGTAAAATAAATTGGAAGTGGGATCCCACTTCCAGTTTATTTGATTTGACTGGAATAGATTGGAAGTAAGATCCCACTTGCAATTTATTTGACTTGGTTAGAATAGATTGGAAGTGGGCAAACAAAGGAAAACATTTTTCATGAATAAATTTGCTGAACATAACATACTACGCAAGATCCCAGTGACCCCATCTTCTGATATGTTGTTTGGGGGACTCAGATGATTCAGTACTCGACGCCGTGAAGTCGGTAGACCCCCCCAAGCTCAGTTTCTGGACATCCCACTCCCAATTTATTCCCATTCAAATTTCATTCATGGGTTTTGGACACCCCTTAAAAGGGTCCGAATGACCCCAAATGTTAATATGTTTATTGTGCACACCCCACGAGACAGCCTGTGAAGTTGTGTAAGCCTAACTTCAAGTCAAATATATTGGGAGTGGGATCGGTCAGTTCCGAGTCTGACGTCCCACTTCCAATCTATTGCATTCAATTAAAATACATTGGGAGTCGGATCGGTCAGTTCCGAGTCCGACGTCCCACTTCCAATCTATTGCATTCAATTCAAATACATTGGGAGTGGGATCGGTCACTTCCGAGTCTGCCGTCCCACTTCCAATCTATTGCATTCAATTCAAATACATTGGGAGTGGGATCGGTCACTTCCGGGTCCGACGTCCCACTTCCAATCTATTGCATTCAATTCAAATACATTGGGAATGGGATCAGTCAGTTCCGTGTCCGACGTCCCACTTCCAATCTATTGCATTCAATTAAAATACATTGGGAATGGGATGTCCGACGTCTGCGCCAGACTTGACTAACCCCACCCACCAGCACAAACCAGGCAAGTAGATTACACAGCGAACAGGTAAGTGATTTTAAGGATACACTTACAGATAATGGCCATTTGTTTGCCCATAGTAAGGGTGTATGTACAAAGCTTGCTCTAAGGAATATAAACATTTGTTACAGTATCAAGACTGTCTGTCAGTCTGAAATGATGAATATTTAGCACTAAATCAAGCCACTCCTACAGGCTATAAATATGTACACAGCCCCAGACTGACGGGCAAAGGGGGTGGATTATGTATAATTTACAAAAATAATTTAATTATTAACCAAAAACATGGTTACAACTTTACTTCCTTTGAAATTATGTACATTAACATAATTAACCCCGCCACAAATAAGAACACAATCTCCTTATTAAACATTTATAGACCACCAGGGCCATATTCAGAATTTATAAAAGAATTTGGTGAACTAGCTGCTAATTTAGCAGTGTCCTGTGATACGTTAATAATTGTAGGAGACTTTAACATTCATTTTGAGAAAAGTGATGATCCCCTAAAAAAGAACATTCACATAAATCATAGATACTGTTGGTTTCACACAAAATGTATCAGGTCCTACTCATTATTGTAATCACACACTAGACTTGGTTTTGACCCTGGGCACGAACATAAAAAACTTAAATATTCTCCCGCAGTCTTCCACAGTCTCAGACCACTACATAATTTCGTATGAATAGTTTAGATATAAAAAAAATGTACATGCCCACATTACTATATAAAGCGCTCACTAACCCCATCTACTTCCCCTAAATTTACTGAAAACATCACTGACTTATTGACCTCAGTCAGTAGTCCAGCGGACCCACTGGAGCTGGACAGACTAATGGACTACTTAGATAACACACTTTGATCAACTTTAGATAGTGTAGCACCACTTAAGCGTAAAAAGCTACGACAGAAAAAACTCACTCCCTGGTATAATGAAGAAACACTCACCTTAAAACAAACCGTAAGGAAATTAGAGCGGAAATGGCGGTCGACTAAACTGGAAGTATTTCACTGTGCCTGGAAAAACAGCCTTATCGAATTTAGAAGGGCGCTCGTCAATGCACGTTCAGCACATCTGGCCTCACTGATTGAAAATAATAAAGACAATCCTAGAGCACTCTTTAATGTAATCTCTAAACTTACAAACAATCGGGCAGCTACTGATACACAGATCCCAGCTGTTCACACCAGCAATGCTTTTATGGACTTTTTTAACAATAAGATTGAACATATTAGACAAACAATATACTAAATCCAGCCTGTCTGTCATCTGGTGTGGATGATATAGAACAAAACAGAGAAGGACGACTAGAGGACTTTGACCCACTACCACAGCTAGAATTGGATTGACCTGTTTGTATGACCTGCACACTTGATGCAATACCAACAAAACTATTTAAAGAAGTATTACCAGTCATAATCAATCCCCTTTTAACAATCATAAATTCGTCCCTTATACTGTATGTGATCACGTACACAAAGCATTTAAACTAGCAGTTATTAAACCCCTGATCAAGAAACCGAATCTTGATCCTAGTGTACTATCCAATTACAGACCTTCTCTTCATATTTAAGATCTTAGAAAAAGTTGTGGTCCAACAACTTCCCTCATACTTGCATAAGAATAACATATATAAAAAATTTCAATCTGGTTTTAGGCCACACCATAGCACCGAAACGGCTTTAGTTAAGATAGCAAACAACCTTCTTCTCACCTCTGATCGAGGCTGCGTATCCATGCTAGTTCTACTCGACCTCAGTGCAGCTTTTGATACAAGTGATCATACTATTCTGCTAGAAAGATTAAAAAACATGGTTGGAATAACAGGAACAGCCCTATCATGGTTTAAGTCTTATCTCAAGGATCGCTACCAGTTTGTAAAAGTAAATAATGTTTCTTCTTTGTAAGAAAAAAATGAGATCTGGAATTTCCCAAGGCTCCATTCTAGGACCTTTACTATTCATATTATAAATGCTGCCACTGGGCAGAGTTATTAGCAGGCATGGCATTACCTTCCACAGTTACACAGATGACACACAGTTATACATATCAGCCAAACCAGATGACAAACCTACACTAAAGAAAATGGAGGACTGTGTTAAAGAAGTGAAGCATTGGATGTCATACAATTTCCTTCTGCTAAACAGCGACAAAACCGAGGTTCTCCTTCTAGGTCCAAAACCTGTTATAAATAAGGTATCAGACTTAATACATAATTTTGACTTCCCTGTTCTCCCTAGCTCATCAGCTAAAAATCTGGGTGCCATAATTGATTCAGATCTATCATCATGATCAGCATATAGGTAAAATTACAAAAACAGCTTTCCTACATCTTCGGAACCTCGCTAAGTTAAGAAATTCCTTATCCCACCCAGATGCAGAAAAATTTGTTCACGCTTTTATTACATCAAGATTAGATTATTGCAATGCACTTTTATCAGAATGCTCCAGCAGAAACTTGAGTAAACTCTTTCTCCTACAAAGCCCCTCGGCTCTGGAACAATCTTCCAGCTAGTGTCCGGGACGCAGACACAGTCACTATGTTTAAGTCTAGGCTCAAAACACACTTGTTCAGTTTAGCCTTTGGCAACTAACCTCTGTCTAGTTTAAGGTTGTCATTTCAGGAACTCATGGACATGGGGAATCAGGGTAAACGCGGATGATGTTCTCACAATTTCTCTTTTTTGGAGCTGAAAGACGTCCTTGCCTGAGCTCCTTCTGGTTTCCCTCCTCCCAGTCTGTTACAGTCAGATCCGTCACATGCTCTTTTTCTCTGCTGCACTCAACTAAACTAACCGCTTCCCTTTACTGTTTTCTGAGAAAATGGTGGCCCACTGATGGAAGATTGTTTGCTGGATTCTCCTGCGGCCCAGACCAGACCAGACCAGCTGCTCACCTCCATCTACTGCTGCCAGCCTCTGACCACTCACCATGATCAACTACACTGAAGTAGAAATGGACTCAGATTAGCAACATTGACTGATTCTTCCAAATCTGATGCACTATTATTATGCCCCAAGATTGATGTCACTATTATGATTATTATCATTATTATTATTATTATGTAGCATAATGACAATTCATTGGTGATCATTTAAAATTCAATCTATAGTTTGATCAGAGGAGGATGGGTCTCCTTTGTGAGTCTTGGTTCCTCCCAAGGTTTCTTCCTCCAGCCTTGAGGGAGTTTTTCCTTGGCAGTGTCGCCTTCCGCTTGCTCGCATTGGGCTTTGTTTTAAATGTTCTGTTCTGAAACTGTGAAGCTGCTTTGTGACAACGTCAGTTGTAAAAGGCGCTATACAAATAAAGTTGATGTTTGGATGTCTTTTCAACTTTAATCCAGAGTTTATTGGATGACATTTATGTACGTGATTTCCACATTGAAATAACGGCTTTAAAAGGACGTCTTTAATGTGACTTAGTTAGTCGTCTTTTCAACGTCAGTGTTTCATTTTCATTTTCAACCTTAAAAAAACGTTGATTAGACCACAGTCAAGTACATTATTTCAACATTGAATCAACGGCTAAATGTTTACTGGGATTGCAGTTAGCACACTACACTGATCAGAGCATTTTATTAAACACATATGGAAACATTCAGTGTCATGCTGAAGGGAGGAGATTGTTATTTAAGTTTAAGTGAAGACGACTGGACTGGAACGACAGCTCTAAAATGAATGAACTCTGAGTGAGAAACCGGAAGGTGGCAGAAGAGAACTGATGTAAAAACACAGAAGAAGAAGACGATGAAGCTACGCACTCTTTTCAGTGACCGCGGCACGCGAGCAGCTCTCACCAGCCTCAGGGAACAGCTTCATCCCATAAATATGTCAATTTAACCTTCTATTTTTGGATACATATGTATTTTGGTATCGCCCAAATGTAGTCAACATCGTTAATGTTATGTACGTTATTCTATCAACTGCTATATGGTACATACGTAATATTGAACCGTTTTTTTTGTTTGTTTGTTTGTTTTTTTTCCAAATGACAAACTTTAGCTAACCTGTTTAACTCTAGCTAGCTCTTTTTTCCCCTCTGACATAGAAAACATTTAAATGACATGACAATCGCTCATACATGAGTATTTTAATTTGAGTAATTATGTGGTTTGATGGCGAATTTTACAAGACGATGTGAGCATTTTTTATGTCACAGAACCGCTTCCCTCAGTATAAGAAATAAAATAAGAAATAAAACTGCTTAAACACATTAAGAAGACATAAAGTAGTAGCTACGTGGGTTAAAATACATTCTCAATCTCAGTGCTGGTTTTTTGGTGTAAAGTAATATTTTGAATATATAATTTCACATACACTCATTTTTTGTTAGTGAGTAGCAGTGAGTTTTGGCTGGTGATTAATGGGTTGCAGAAGGTTATATGAAAGCTATAGAAGCTTATTTACTGAGAGAAAAAAATAAACAAAAGCACGTGAAGTAGTTTATTTTTGGAGCTGTGAAGTTAGTACATTTTTTTCAAAATTAACTATGAACATGAACTAATTCATTTTCTTTATGTAATTATGTAAAGATGGACTGTAGTAAAAAAAAATGAGTAGGGCAGTGAAAAATGGTGGGCAGGGAGAAAAGCAAATAGGAGGTTAATTTAAGTTATTTAGATGAGATCTTTAGCATCAGTTGTAGCATAATCGTTTGTACTATAACCTCATAATCTTTTACATTTGAAGTTCTGTAGTTAATGAATTTGCATGCATAAGCAGTTTACAGTTACTCAGGAACAAGGCGTACAAAACTCAAAGAGCACGCACAGAACTCGTGCAGCTGGCGCACAAAACTCAGAGAGCATGCGCTGAACTCAGCGCTCACGCACAAAGTCATGGAGCACAAATGTCAGAGCTGGATTTTTTGTTTGCAAGTTATAAGTTTTACATTTGAGATGAATTTTTTTTGTGCATTCTTTTTGGCACAAATCAGATTCCATACAGGATTCACTAAAAATAATCAACAAGTTTGCGTCACCATTTGGAATGCTGCGGATGCTTTGAGAATTAAGAATAGGCTTGCGCAACATTTTGAAAGATTCCGGATGCGCTAAAAAAAAAAAAAAAACATCTAGCAAGGTAGAGGTAGAGGTAGAAGTCTGAGACGGTCAAAAATTTAGTATAAAAAAAAAAACACAAAGGGGTACCCTTTATTATTTTTTTTTTGGGGTGAAAACTGTGACCTCCTCAGATCTTCTCCAAACCCACACCGTGTGTCAGGGAAGTCCTGACAAAGACAGTGGTGTGGTTATTTTCGCTCTACCATATCCCAAAGCTGAGATATGGAGACCTCTTCTAGTCCATAAAATGTATAACTGTATATATCAAGATGGGATTCCTATTTCCAGTCAAGCTAGGTAAACACATGAGTAGAGGGTAACCTTTAAGTTTTACGTTTGATGTTAATTTTTTTTTGTGCGATTCTTTTTGGCACCAATCAGGTTCCATACAGGATTCGCTAAAAATAAACAAGCTTGCGTCACCACTTGGATCGCTCCGGTTGCTACGAGAATTGAGAATAGTCTCGTGCAGCTTTTTGGAACCTTCAGCACATGCTAAAAATAAACAGCATGCTCACGTCATCATTTGGAACGCTCCGGTTTCTACAAGAATTAAGAACAGGTTTTGCAGCTTTTTGGAATCTTCAGGATGCGCTAAAAATAAACAGTAGGCTCACGCCACCCTTTTTAACGCTCCGGTTGCTACGAGAATTAAGAATTGGCTCTCGCAGCATTTTGGAATGTTACAGATGTGCTAAAAAAAATAAAGATTAGGCTCACGCCTCTTTTGTAAATGCTCCATGTGCTGAGTGAAGTATAGAATAGGCTTGCACAGCTTTTTGGAACCTTCAGGATTCCAAGGATTATGGAATCAGATTTGTGCCAAATATGAAACGCTCCATGGCTTTAGTGTGTGAGTTCTGAGTTCTGCGTGTGCTCTCTGAGTTTTGTGCACAAGCAGCACGAGTTCTGTGCACGAGCTCTCTGAGTTTTGTACACTGGATCCTTGAGTTTCGCAAGCAGTTTTGGCAAAAAGCTCTCGTGTGGGCGGGTTTTCTCAGGGGTACCTTCCCATTGGCTAATGAGTTTTTGAGTGACAACTCAGTGCCCAAGGCATTTTGGACTACACATGCGTACACCTACTTGCAGCTCAGCAGCGGAGAGACAGGAAAGATTTTAACATTAAAGAGTGAACAACTTTACACACACAAATTCTCTTTGTACTTTACTGTTTTAAAACGATGAAATACCTGCAAACTTCGACAATCAATGCAGATATTGAGGTAATGTTCTGTCTAAAACAAAGCATTAAAGATTTTACTGTGAGTACAAACCTGTTTGTCCCTCATTACCAGATACTGATCTGAGGTAAATGCACACCGAGGTCTGTTTACTCAGGATGAACCAGAATAAATGAGCACTTATTTGTTTATTTGTAAATTATTATTCATGAGTGCTTGAGCCCCTGTTCAGAAACCTATTGTGTACTAACATAGTGGTTCTTCGCTTTTCCATAATCACTGTTAGATGGTTTAAATGCCCAAATTTTATTTTGAAGATCACAGTTTTGAACAAATGGCATATGTGCATTTTGTTACAGGAGGTCTCAGAGAAAAGAGAAACATCACAGACAAGAGTGTTCCTGCTCCTTTAATGAATACAAATTTGCTTAATATCTAGCTCACACATTACTTCCTGGAAAACACCAGATGTAAAGTTTGAACCACAATCTGATTGAATCTCACGAGGCAGCCCACACCGAGAAAAGAACTGAAACAAACACTCAATTATAGTTCTTGCCTTAATGTTTCTCGAGGGTACAGCCTCCGGAAATCTATTACACACATCCAATATTGTGAACAGATACTTATAACCCTTTTTTGTCTTGTGCAAAGGTCCAACACAATCTATCGTCACTCGCAAAAATGGAGAGTACACAATGGTGCACAAGGCACTTTCTGATTTGGCTTACCGGCTAGCTGACAAGCATGACATGTCCGACAGTAGGAGATTACATCTCGATGCATCTTCGGCCAATAAAAATAACGCAAGACTCTCTCTTGGGCTTTACGAATACCCACATGCCCTGCCATGGGTGCTTCATGTGCCAAGCGCAACACTTTCAACCTAAAACTCTTCAGCAACACAATCTGCTCCACAACACTCCAATCTTCAACAGCAGGATGATAAGGAGGCCTCCACTTCCGCATAAGCACTCCCTGATGCATATAGAAGACCTCTGCCGACTCCTCTGTCTCCTCCCGTGTACCAGCCCCCTTACACAATGAGGCCAACTCAGGGTCCTCCTTGAGCTCCTTGATTAAGGTTTCCCTATTAAACTGAGCTGCATCTGATTAACCTAGTTTTCCAAAGAAGGTATCTCCAAGCTCAAATGCTGCCTCCTCCAGCCCTCTCTGTGGAACCACCCCCTTGGGGCGAGACTGGGCACGGGTAACGACACAGGTTGAAAACACCTCAGGATACTCCCTGGCCAAAGCCTCTGTTTCTGGTACCTCACATGGCATGTGACTAATTAAAGGGGTTACCGAAACTTGAACCCCAGCAAGATCATTCCCCAATAGCATAGAAACTCCAGGGACTGGTAATGATGGCACTACTGCTACATTAACATAGCCATTTACCAAGTTAGAGGTTAGGTACACTTTATGCAATGGCATGGCACCAAACAAACTTCCCACACCCTGAAGCAACACTGAAGAGTCATTGAAACTGGCTAATCACGAACCCCTTGTAACAACAAGGACTGAACTGCACCAGTGTCCCTGAAAATTTTAATTTTGGTTTCTGGCTCCCCAGAACCAATGGACACTGTACAGCAGGAGACAAACCCATCATACAGAGAGGGGGTTATTTCAGACTCAGGATCCACACAACTAATAGTCCTCTCTGAACCAACTACCAATGCCACAGATTTTGAAGAGTCAGTATAAGACCCACGTCTGCACTTCTGCAGAACTGGACAACCTGATTTTATATGGCCAGGTTTTCTACAATAATGGCAGATTATTTCTCCCGAGGGAGTAGAATTTACAGGTTTTTGAAGTTGACTATGAGGTTTAGAGCCAGATGGCCCTTCCCTATGACTTTTAGTCTCTGCTGATTTAACCTCTGTATTAGCCTTTCTCCAACCACTGATCTCTCTTTCACTCTCGACTCCTTATGGGTAAATTCGTAAGTATCTGCCATCATAGCAGCCTTTTTAACTTCAGTCGCCCCATGCTCCTGAATGTACACTTCCTAAAGAACAGGTAGACTATTTTTAAACTGTTCCATAAGAACAAGCTGTTTTAAATCTGCAAAAGTATAAACTTCACATGCTTTCGTTCAAACACTGCCTCCTGCTGCCTAGCTACATCCAAATAGGTTTCCGCTAGCTTACGTCTAAGAGAACGGAATTTGTGCCTGTAAGTTTCTGGCACAACTTCATAGGCATTCTTCACTGCCGTTTTCACCGTGTCATACTCCATGGAGTGTGCAGAATTCAAAGCTGCATAAGCCTCCCGAGCTTTCCCCTACAGGACACTCTGAACCAAAACGGTCCAACAATTCTCCAGCCAAGCTAATTCCGTGGCTATATTCTCAAAGGCATCAAAAAACACATCTACCTCATCTTCCTGAAATTTTGGCATTAGATGTAGACATTTGGATACATCAAACCGAGTCTCATGTCTGCGCTGTTGTTGACTCTCCATCTGCGAGAGTTTAACCTTCTCCAACTCAATCTTAGCTAACTCCAGCTCCCGCAAACTATCCTTCTCCTTCTCTCGCCTACCCTTCTCTGCTTGTTCCCTAGCCAATCTTGCCTCAATGATGGAGTCACTCAAACCTAGGGACTGAGCAAGGATCTACTATCTTAATTTTATTCAACTCTGAATCTACCTCAATCTCATAATATTCAGCAAGCTGGAGCAACTGAGGCTTCTTTAATTTTATCCAGTCCGTTGTCTGCAGATGGGCTTGGATAAAACTTTCCGGATCAAACTGAGACATTTTTGGGAAAAAATTAAAAAAATACCAAAAGCCCCCCAGCCGAAATGAGGACAGACCAGAGACCCCTAACTCTAAGGCTACTAAAATTCAAACACCAAGAGGTAACCTATATTCCCCTATTGGCCTAAAATCCCTAAGTACCACCAAAGTATGACTACAAAACTAAAAGTACTTGACAATTTTGGCCACCTTACCTCAAGTCCTCTCATAGGACTTCTGAAAGAACACATACAACTCAAGAAGCCCCAAGTAGGCCACAATTTCCAACAGGTATTTTTGAGTCAAATCAACACCACCAAATCAGATTTCCTGAGAACTCAACCAAACATACCCAATTACCAAAGGTCTAGACTGTATACAATCAAGCAACTCTGCAATCCAATACCCACCTTAGCAAACAGCTAACCTCAACAGAGCACAAAACTATCAAGTTACAATCACACAGCCAACAATTAGATCACGAAAATAAGGTGTTGAAATCTATTGTGATGAAATGAGAACTTGGGAGGGTTCACTCTTCTTACCTAAAGATCCTCGAAGAACCCAAGCGCTGACTCCATGGTCGACCAGCCCAAGCATGTAGAGATTATTCAAAAGGGTAGGTAGTAATCTGGAGGTGCAACAGTTTCCAGAGTGCTAGAGAAAAATCAGCGCCAAAACTTCCACCATCTTATATATATCCAAAACGACGCTCCGGTATCTGGCCTCCAAAACCAGAGGTCCTCCCCTTTAAAGGCTCCACTTCAAGATCTCAAGAAAAGTAAGACCCCCCCCCAGTGGCTGGAGTGTGTATTGTGGGAGTCAAGTGTCTATCCCAGTGCACCTAGTTTATAAGAATCTATATTCAACACCATTAACTCTATTGAGAGAAAATCCCAGTTACGAAAATAATCACACCCCTATGTAAGTCAAGGCCTCCTTAATCAACAACATTTTTATTTTGTCAATAAGGTCCATACCACACTTCTGACATATTTCATAAAATATCACCATTTAATATTCTAAACATGTACATAAACAAATGCATACATTTTCAAATGACCTTGCCTTTTCCCCACAGATATCAAATAGAAATCAGAAGAATATCTATTAAACATACCTGAAAACCTGATTTTGGTGGCCTTAAAAGTACACTTACCCTATAATATAGCGTGATTCATATATCAAAGTATATGATCACATTCTAAAGTTGTCATATTGAGAAACAATGATAGAAACATTTTACTTCTCAACCTCAAGTAGACTGTAAGTAATTATTCAAATTTCAAAATTTAACAACCTGGCTATTAGCTCAGACATTACATAATGTGGGTTAAAAGCTAAGTAGAACACTTGCTATTCATCATAATGACACGTTGGCTAGCTGCAGCAAACATTAGAAAAGTAAGCCTAATGCAATAAAAAGTTTTGATGACTTTGTTCACTTGAGATGGCTAAAGAAAAAAACACAAACTTCAAACAAAATGACTGTTACCAACCTGACATGGCGCGCGCTCCTCTGCTCTTTGGGGCTTGAAAACTCCAGAATCCGATAGCTGCTAATCACAACGTATTAGTTGACTGCACAAACTTCTTGTCACACAGCCCACAACACCAACTCACGTTTTTCAGAACAAATTCAAAAAAGCCACACCGAATTTCAGCTGTCTAAAATGCTTCATGAAGGCTGTGGTAAATTCAAAGACTGCCCATTACCACTGCTGCAATGCCCATTATCACAAGTGTCTGTGGTGCTGCATCAGCATTCATCTTCCATCAGTTCAACAATTTTTTTCCCCTCGTGTAAGACACCTCTGTGTTGATATCTTATGTGGAAAAAAAATAAATAAATACACACACACACACATTATATTAATTAATTATATTCTTATTGAAAGATGATACAGTAAACATATTAAAAATATTTCAGTGCAAATTTTCTGGTTCAACTTACAATGAACACTAATTATACAACTTTGCTATAAAAACTTTATCATGGAGGTAGTTTAGACCAGTTCTAAAAAAAATATCACTCAACACTAAACACACCCTTGTATTTACAGAAACTTTGAAAAAGCTAAACTTTTTAAGAAATATAATTCTGTTTAAAAATTTCTACAAAAAACAATAAACAAATTTCTTAAAATTGTGTTATTTGTGTTTGGTAGATTATTTCCTGGTTGTAACAATGCTTCTGGGCAATAAATCTTATACAGTTGGAAAGCCTGTTAAATGATGCCACATTTACCTTTTAAAGAGGCGCAACCCACATTCTCAGCTCTACTGCTCATCCCACAAATGCATGTTCCTTACAAATGTGGCACCGTTTAAAGGGGAAATTAACAGGCTTTCCAACGGTATGAGATAAACTGCCAAGAAGCATTGTTACAACAAAAAAAAAATAATCTACCAAACACAAATTTCCTTACTTTTTGTGCTAAGTTTATTTTTATAAGATACTCTTTGCAGTTATTTGACATTATTTCATTTGAATTTTGCCAGTCTTTGCTTTCATTATTGTTTTTTGGATTTTGCTGATAAGGTCTTTTGCTTCTGGAATCTCTCCAGAGTCTGCTTCGTGGTTTGCTTGAGTTTTGACAGAAGTTTCAAGGGTGGGTGGGTCTTAGAAGACTACGTTCACCGTGAATCTCCTTTCGTCATCGATTTTGGACTTACAGGTGCTCTGAAACCTCCTCTGGGACCTAGCCACGCCCACCCCACCCCTAAATGGAACAAGCTTTTTTCCCCATACACAGCATCAGGTTAATTATCACTGTTCTGTATTAACCCTGTCATACTACCATAGCTACAGCTTTTTTAGTTAGCTTTCTAGTAACCGCCAACACGCTGTCTGTCACTGGGTTCTCTTGCCTGACCCGTGGAAGCTTTTTTCGCAGGACAAATTTGCCTGTTCTTTACCATGACCCTACTAATCTCTGTATTTTTTTGTTCCCTTTGTCTGGTTTTCTTTCTCCTGTCTCTCTCTCATGCTTTGAGATGTCCTGCTGCTCTCCAGGTGTTGCCCTGATCCAGCCCCTGTGTATCCTGTACAAGATCCTGGCCTTGTCTCATCTACACTATCATGCTTGGCCATGCTGTTTTACCTCAGATTAACTCTGCACCTACTTTTAATTCACACAGAATCCCTGATCACCTTCTCCTTCCTCAGACTCATACATCACTAATATACTACATTTACATTACTATAACCCCTTCATCTGTCATCATTTCACTTTTACTTCTGTTCTGTTCTCTGTTGTGTCTCCGGTGTGGACCCGAGGAGGATGGGTTCCCCGTATGAGTCTTGGTTCTTTCCAAGGTTTCTTCCTCATGTGCTGAGGGAGTTTTCCCTTGCCACTGTTGCCCCTGGCTTGCTCATAGGAGGCTTGGACCCGGATCTCTGTAAAGCTGCTTTGTGACGACTTTTTGTTGTGAAAAGCGCTATATAAATACAATTTGATTTGATTTGAATTAAATTTTAGTATTAAATAGCTGTTACAAACATTATAATAAATAGCTGAATGGTCTGAAGATATTGCAGATGCTCATATTTCTTCCCTATGTGTTTTTTCTCCATTCAGTTGACTAGAATTTTAAAAGGCTTATATTAGTGATTTGTGCAAAAATATGTATGGTCTTGCTTAATGTAATTATTATACTGTCTAGATAAAGTTTTATACAATTTCTTGTATTGTCAAATACGCTTTTTTTTCAACACAATATATATAGCAGGAAGTTTAAAAAAAAAACAGAAGTCTAAAAAAGTGCAGGAACATATGTTTGCAATCTGGAATAAAGAATACAAAACATAAATTAATTGTTATACTGACACAATTCCCAAAGTTAAAAGTCTGCATATTAAATACCAAACACAATGTTATTTTCAAAACACACACAGCATAGCAAAACTAGCACTAAATGTTAATCCCTATTTACAAGCACAATACTGGAGTTTTCTGTTCTTTTTTAAATGCTGAAGCAGTTACTTTTTGTTCTTGTTTCATCAGAAAATAACTGTCACTCTGTTTAAGGTGGAACAGGAGAACTTTTAACTGGATGCTAGCTAACATTAGCAGATGCTAACATACAAATATTCTGTAAAAAAAATAAAATAAAATAAAATAACAATTAAAATTTAAGCAGTACATTTCTTCGTAGATGTCTTTCAGTAACTGTAAAACATTTATTTAAATTATTTGCAATTTGCTAAGACACATGGAAGACCTTTACATCCTGAGGTAGTGATAGCTTACAACCCGGTCTCACACCTACTCGTGGTATAGTCACATATATAGGAGACTGCAATTCATGCTGAAAATATGCGATATGTCACGAATTGCAGACTACTATATCACGAGTAGGTGTGAGACCGGGTTGTAGCTTAACATTACTGGCTGATGTAACTTTGGTAACTGACAAAGCGACACATTTATGTTATGATTAAAACCAATATTTAACAAAAAATATATTCATTAAGCACATGTAAAATGTTGTATTCTAATCAAATGATATTTAAAAGAGACCGTAGCAAACTGGCTTCAATGGGAAAGCTCCATGGCTGGCGTTGCCAGCTCCCGCACGAGTTATGCACAGGGGCCATGTCTTCATTAATTCAGACTTATTATCCTGGATTTAAGTCCTTTATAGAGTATTTAGTTATTTTTTTATAACGTCTCTTCCTTACACATGTAAACAATCGTACACACACAAAAATGCGTGTATTTGTATAACTAAAAATGTGAGTCTGTAAACAAGTTTTAGTCCCCACACCGAGATTATATCCATCCACACACAGACAAAGAGAGAGTCCACCAGTTTCGCTACACTACACTTTGGTTGGGTTTTTATGTACGGTTTCTAATTCTATATTTTTGTTGTGATATCAGTTATAATTGAATATGTATTTTGTCTTGTTCACCAGTGATATTTTTCAGTTACTGTAGTTAAAACAGCATTTAACTAATCCTTACATATTCATGATAGGATTTACATCACACACTGTAGCTGACACGAAACATAAATCCTTTGTGAACATAGTCCCTACGTTTCATCTGAATTATTCATAACATAGTGAGCGAAGCACTGACCTATGGCTACGTTGAGCCCTACGTGAGCAGTGTGAAGACAGCAATATTAGTAAGCTGATCCCCATAGCAACTGGAAGTTAATTTTTCACAATAAAAAACCTCTGGTGTTTAGTACCTTAAAATTTGTAAACATGCATATTATTATATAACTTCATTCATAACATGCTCTAAAGCTTTTCATAATTTTATATCAAACAAACATCACTATTCTCTCACACTGTGTGTGACACATACTGAGATTTGACATTGATAAATTATGTGCATTCTTTTAATAGCATACTGCTAAACAATACAGTGTCAATACAAACCCATGGTGAAATTAACTTTCCAGATCCTCCTCTTTCTGTAAACATGTATATGTTAAAAGATACATTAAATTACTTATGTTTTATTTAATTATGTGTATCTACTTCTATATATAAATTAAGAGAGGATAAATCTCCTTCAAAATGAAATTGAACAAAAAATTCTAAATTAAAAAAGGGTTTTTTCAGCAGTTCAGTGGTGGTTGAAGTGAGGGGTTTATATATATATATATATATATATATATATGTGTGTGTGTGTGCGTGTGTGTGTGTGTGTGTGCGTGCTTTAAAACGTATTTATATATGTATAATGTTTATACAAAATCTCATAAAAAAAAAAACATGGTCAAATCCAACACGTTTAGAGACCAACGACATTCCATACACCTGGACCCCCATGACTACTGACGAAGAACACTCAGAAAAGTGACACTGAGCCTGCTGTGGGCCAACGCTGTTTTCTGACTGTGACTCTGAGCCGAGTGTAGTCAATTCACAAAAAACATTATAAGAACGCAGTACCAAAGCATGGCTCAATGTTGCATGTAGGTATTTGAGTATACACTAAGTAGGCTACGAGCTTATTGTTTTTAGTCCAATACATTTTATAAACTTGAATTCCTGTTTTTTTTTCTTTCATTTGTTTTAAATTATGCTCTAAACGTGTTGGATTCTCCGTGTTAACACGCAGCGTATAATTTCGTGTTAACACGTTAAGTTTGTGTATTTCGTGAATCATGATGCTTTACTGCCACCTACTGGTGTATGGCGTTATTGCTGAAACAACATAAAGCCTTAACTTACCAAATAACGGAAACAATTCCAGTGTTTAATGTTCTGAACAATGTTTATGAGATTTTGTATAAACATTATACAAACATAATATTTATATAAACATAAATACGTTTAAAAGCGCACACACACATATATATATATACCCCTCACTTCAACCACCACTGAATTTACTGCTGAAAAAAGCCCTTTTTTAATTCAGATTTTTTTGTTCAATTTAATTTTGAAGGAGATTTATCCTCTCTTAACATATATAAGTACATACACATAATTAAATAACACATGAGTAAATTAATGTATCTTTACACATAGTATACATGTTTACAGAAAGAGGAGGATCTGGAAAGTTAATTTCACTATGGGTTTGTATTGACACTGTATTGTTTAGCAGTATGCTATTAAAAGAATGCACATAATTTATCAATGTGAATGAATTACGCCTCAGTATGTGTCACACACAGTGTGAGTGAATAGTGATGTTTGTTTCTTATAAAATTATGAAAAGCTTTAGAGCATGTTATGAATGAAGTTATATAATAATATGCATGTTTACAAATTTTAAGGTACTAAACAACAGTTTTTTTTTATTGTGAAACATAAACAGCTTACTAGTATTGCTGTCTTCACACTGCTCATGTAGGGCTCAACGTAGCCACAGGTCAGTGCTTAGCTCACTATGTTATGAATAATTCAGATGAAACGTAGGGACTACGTTCACAAAGGATTTATGTTTCGTGTCAGCTACAGGGTGTGATGTAAATCCTATCATGAATATGTAAGTACGCCCGGATTTGAGGCCTCCCATTGGCGAAAACCTTAAGAAGCGTGTAAACGTGTCAATTTTGGTCACGTTATCACGACAAAATTTTACGTGTCAACACGCAAATTTTTAATAACGTGTTAACGAGCATGTGTTCACACGTTTAGAGCCCAACGCTGTTCTATAAGAGACCAACGCCATTCCATACACCTGGACCCCCATGACTGCTGACGAAGTGACACTGAGCATTACATTATCACTCACACTATACAGTGTAAAAAGAAAATTGCTTCAATTGGTAACAAGTAATTCAATTAAGTTTTTTCAATTTATTTTTTTAAGGTTAAACTTAAACAATTAAGTTGGATAAACTTAATTGAATTACTTGTTACCAATTGAAGCAATTCAATTAAGTTGGATCAACTGTTTTCTTTTTACAGTGTACTTAAAATACAGCTTACATTTAAATAATTTTAAAAGTGTTTTTTAGCATGTTATTTTAGTTTTGCAAATAGGAGTCAAATACCTTTACGCTACTCAGAAATTCAACTTGGTTAAAATAATAAATCTACATTGCACAAATGGAATATTTTAAAATTTTATTGTGAAAACCTCACAAACTTAGTTTTTCACAAAAACTTGTGCATTAAACATACTACAGATGCATCCCATCTCCTCCAAAGGCTGCCCTTCTACTCCTGTACAGTTTAAGGAGTTTTGGCACATGTGTCCAGTGCATCATGAAACTGACTCTTCAGGTTGATGGCAGTTATTCTACGAAACTCACTGCATATCTAGAGAGAGAGAGGAGTAAACAATAGAGAATACAGATTATCAGTCATTACGTACAGAGCCTGAACATTTCTAGACAAACACTGATTCAGTTGATAACAGTTATGCAGGGATCCAGACAAAAACCATCCCGTCATCCCAAGGCCAAAAAAATAGCCCACAGGAAAATTGCTCTTTTGGGACGCTTTCGTGACAAATGTTGTGCGCGATAAAACTTGTTGCCTTTAAATAACATTACTGTGGTTGGACAATGCTGTACGCTTCTTGGTTAATAAGTAAATAACTAAAAAAATAAGTAAATAATCCAAACAGCTGATGACTTCGCATTATAACAGTTTTGGAACTGTTCTGGGGAAAAAAAGTTAAGTATCATTTTAGACAAGTAAACTAGATTGGTTCACACTAGGTTTTGCAGTGTGAAACAATCCTACAAAAACTATAAAAAGAAAAATATGCTGAAATGGGCCAGAGTCACAAGTACAGCAAACAAACACTACTCACCTGACTCTCCAAGAACAGTGCTGGCCATCATTCTCGAACCAGACCAACCAGAGGTTCCTGCTCAACAACCTCCTTCCACCGTAAAGAAAATGTTTGGACCCTTTTTATCTATCTCAGCCCTCATTGCCTTTCTCTCTTCTTCCAAGGAATCCTCACTCAGCCCTGCAGGGCTATATCGCAAACATCTTTATAATCACAAAGATCACATTTGAAGGTAGAACTTTGGTGACATGTAGATAATTTACTGTGACATTTTGAAAAACGACATATCAAGGAACACACACAATTGGAGTGAAAACAGGGCCAGCGTGTACCATGAAATCCATGGCGTACTCTGTGGTGCTTCAACCCAACGTCTGTGTCTTGGCTTGTGAAAGAGCAGATTTTGCACTTCATCTAATGTATCCCTTTTTTCCTTGAAAATGAAAACAATATTAGTGTTAGTATTGTCATTGTACACAATTATAGTTTGTAAATGCAATTACAGAACCACAAACTCTATGTAACGTTATTTAATGTTTTTGTAATTTATTTACACACACACACACATATATTACATTTAGCTAAATGTTTTGAGAAACAGACGATGTTAGGTATAGTGCTAGTGCTGTTAGACACCTACGAACTTCTCAAAAGCAAAACAAAAAACAAATAGTAGGTCTGATTCAGACAATACGGATATTTTTGTATCTTTGACGGCTTAATCTTGTAATAACACCCTGCTGCTTTCATATAAATGATATCAGACTAAAGGAGCGTTGTTGTAGTCAGCATCCTGAATTTTCCGTTCTACCTTAAACAGCTCAACAAACACCGAGGAGGCTCAATATAGCGTTACCTATTCCGGTATTTAAGGTGGAATGGAAAAAAGCCAGCCAACAAGATACATAACATTTTCAAAATAGAACATAAAGAAAGCGCTCAGGCTTGTTACAGCCTGCTTGAGTCTGTTACGTTGGGCATTTGATTAAATGAAACAAACGGCTCATATTCAAACTTTCCATGGCTCAGTCGAGTTGGCAAAGTTAGCTAATATAACAATGCCACGGCAACTTCCCTCACATATTCACGGCTTTAAGATAGTGTTAAAACTAGAAACGTAACTTTAAAATGCTTTGTGAACTATCACTAGTTATTTACCTCAATCTTGAATTTCTCCAAACTTCGAGCCACAACAAAGAGGAATCAACCGTCCTTCGCGCTTATTCCCGAACCTCCCACTGAGCATGCGCATGACTAGAACAGAGCATGCGCAGGTTTATCTTAATCAGCAACTTTTCCAAACAAATCTTCTCAACACATTTTTTATGTTGTGCCTACAGGTTGATCAGAACAATACATTTCGTGTTAGATGAACTATCACACAATTGAGTTCTATTCCCAACTCACTATTTCAATGTATAATCAACTAAATTTGAAGTTAGATTTTTTACAGTGCAGTCTGTTTTTTTTTTTAAGGTTTATTAAATGTTTGGTTATGGTGGGTAGCATACTTACTGTTTTATCCGAGTCACGTCGACCGTCGATGTTCGGAAGAAAAAGCGGGGCGCACCTGTTGTCGGTACCAGAGATCTGCCTCGCGCAAAGCTTACGTAATGACGTCAGACGTAAAGCTGCTTTAAACTTAATTGTTTCACGTAGTCTCAAAGTAAAAAGTTATTTTGAGATAAAATGTGTGACTTTTAAGTTAATTGAACTCATGAAAGTAAGTTGTAGGAACTAAGGCAAAAGAATTAATTGAGGTTAATGTAAATAAGTCTATAATAGGAACTACTGCCCAAATACACTTTTTAGAGTGTACAAATGAGTATGTGCAAGTGTGTAAAGCTCTGATATTTAAGTACCCTTTTCTGAAGGAAAATGAGGGGAATGGATGTGTGAGTTAATTCTAATAGTGAAAATTACTTTATTGTTGTTTTTATACTTGTTCTTGTATAATTCAATTTGGAAACAGGTTATTTTCATTTTAAATGGCTTGGCCTGCTCTAAGTGTGTAGAATTACATGAGGTTTCGTAGTTACGGCTGGTAAAATATAGCGCGGATAAGCCCGTTGCAGTGGGCAGACAAGGTGCACTATATTCTGAAGCAACTTTGCGGTTGTATTTTTGGTTGTACACAAGGGACCAAAACTTGCTATATGTTGCTGAACAGCTTTTGATTTGCTCTACAACATTTCTTGTCGACTTTTCTTAGTAAGATAGGGATATCCAAACTCAGATATTTCTGTAATGGTAATTTTTATATGTCTCTGTTGAAAGAACTTGTCTGCTTGTTTGTCAGTATATTCATTTCTAATCGTCAACAGAGCTCAAAAACTAAGTGTATGTCAGGTCAGCTCGAGGTCAATGCTTTATTAGAACAAACCACATCTTGTATATCAAACTGAGATGTCTCTAAGGAAACTAAGCTTGCAGAAACATCGAGTGATTATCTTATGGTTATGACGTATAAACTACCTATATAAATATCTCTGTGAAAACATCTCCTTTGTCCACATTCACATAGTACTCTCTGCTATTGTATGTTGACCACCTTAAGGTTAAATAAACTACTTTCTGATTCCAAATGCTCTGTTAGATTTCAATTCTTAATACTTGTCCTTATTTTCTCCATCACAATTTCAAAAATACATATCAAATTCAAATGTGTACACAGTGCACATTTTAAAATGCTTGTGACAATGATACATGTGTACGTTGAACGTTTTCAAACCCATGCCTTCTTTTTTGTACAAGACTCTGTGTATAATCAGTAATGTTGGAATTGAAATGTCCAAAATTGGAATAATCTGAAATATGTAACATGGAAAAGGTTAAGTACTAGCTGCCTGAGTACCATTTTCAAATGACCAATCATATGTTGCATTAACTTAATAAAAAATAAATAAAAACTACACTGACATACTACCATCTGGCCACAAATGGGAGTATGTGTCCACAATTCCATTTAGACCTAACAGGTGGTGGTGGGGTCTTAGGTCCGAAAGGCCATTTAGTCGAGAAAATAGCAGTTGCTTACCTCTTCGTAGTACCACACCATCCCAATCCACATATATGATACGCTGCTTGGTGGACCTTATCGGCCTAGCGCGCGGCGCACCCTAGACGATTTTTTTTGCAGAGCCCGGGGTCGGGTCCTGGGCACACGTGGTGGGAGCTAAAAATCCTCAAAGTTTGGGCCTTTTACCCGCAATTCTGCATCAATCCACCAGGTGGCTCCCGGAACGTCTCGATTCCAATATATTCCATTACATTCCATTACAGGCAAATATATTGGGATTGGGATGGCGTATATATTTATCATTCGTTGAAGTGTTTTGTAATGTTTTTAATACTTTTAACATGCCCAACATCCATAGACATTAACATTTTAAAGTGTTGGCTACTTTGATAAGGCAACACAAACGTCCTTTCACAAAGTTTCCAACTATCTTTGATATATTTATAATGCCAGTAAACCGACAAACACGTAACCACAGTGAGCCAGCCTGCCCTTCTGAAACTCTTGTCCGAACGCCTTACTTTCAAATTTTCAAGTTACCTAACGTTACTGCTGCATTACTTAAGGTGGAAGCGAAAAATGTAAAAGCTTCTGAGCGAACACCAGTCAGAATCCGAATGTTAAACAATACACCTGCATATAGTCAGCACAAAAAGATTGCTCACACATTAAAATCATGCCCAAGATAATGGAACGATGACGTTCAGAAGTAAGTTATAATCCAGCGTCAGGTAATTTAATGTGGAAGCGAAGAGTTGCAATAGAGCTTCTGGGCAACTTCAATGTTAAGAATCAGTAGTTTAAAATTATACAAGCACATACAGGTGCTGGTCATAAAATTTGAATGTATGCAAGACATGGGTTTCAGCTGTCATGTTCCTTATGCCAAGCCACTCTTGAACAAGAGACAGCGTCAGGAAAAAGGACTGGACTGCTCCTGAGTGGTCCAAAGTTATGTTCCCTGATTAAAGTAAATTAGATTAGATTAGATTCGACTTTATTGTCATTGTGCAGAGTACAAGTACAGGGCCAATGAAATGTAGTTAGCATCTAACCAGAAGTGCAATATATTACATTATTTACATAAAGTGCAGTAGTGATATTATAGTGATTTTCGTGCCCTGCCCAGGCAGCGTTTATGGTAGATGTCCTCGAAGGAACTTGAAACTGGACACCTGATCCACTGCAGTTCCGTTGATGTAAATGGGGGCGTGAGCTTGATTCCTAGTCCGTCTGAAGTCCATGATGATCGCCTTTGTTTTGAGCATGTTTAGTACTAGGTTATTGTTTTGGCACCACAAGGACAGATGCTGTACTTCATCCCGGTAGGGCGTTTCATTATTGTCTGTAATCAAGCCTATCACCATGGTGTCATCTGCGAATTTGACTATGGTGTTTGAACCATAGGCAGGTACACAGTCATGGGTGAAGAGAGAGTACAGAATCGGGCTAAGAACACAACCTTGTGGAACGCCAGTGTTCAAGGTGATGGTTGATGAATGAAGGTTGCCTAATCTAACAGATTGGGGTCTGTTAGACAGGAAGTCTAAAATCCAGTGGCAGAGTGATGTGCTGATACCCAGATGGTTGAGTTTGGATATCAGCATAGACGGAATCACTGTGTTCAATGCAGAACTAAAATCGATGAACAGCATACTCACCTATGAGTTTTGACAGTCCAGTTGGGTTAGTGCCGTGTGTAGTGCTGTTGAGATAGCGTCCTCGGTGGATCTGTTGCTACGATAAGCAAACTGGTGTGGGTCCAGCGTAGCAGGCAGGCAGGATTTCAAGTGAGAAAGAACTAGTCTTTTAAAGCACTTGGAAATTATTGGGGTGAGTGCTACAGGTCGAAAGTCATTAAAGTCTGAAGCAGTAGAATGCCTAGGCACAGGCACAATGATGGCTGACTTAAAGATAGATGGTACAGCTGCCTGGGCAAGCGAAACATTAAAGATGTGAGCGAAGACACCCGCAAGTTCCACAGCACAAGCTCTTAGCACACGGCCAGGTACACCATCAGGGCCAGCTGCCTTCCGTGCATTCACTCTGCTCAGCATGCGACTGACATCCGAAGTGGAAAGTACAAGTGGGTTGTCGTCGGTGGAAGATTTATTGAAGATATCAATATCATCTGGTCGAAACGAGCGTAGAAGTTGTTCAGCTCATCAGGGACTGAAGCACTGTTGGTAGATGGAACAAAGCTAGTTGGTTTATAATCAGTCAGGGCGTGTATTCCCTGCCACGTACGCCGAGGGTCAGAGGAGGTAAAGTGCTCCTCAATCCGGCGTTTGTAGCAGTGCTTGGCTATAGCTATTAGTCTCTTCATATTGCCAGCAACCCCAGTGGGCGGTACAGAGGACTCTTGTACCCTGAGCGCTTGTTGATTTGTTTCAGGACAGAGTTAGTGTAGGTGTCCAAGTGGATGTGTGAGACTGTGGTGGCTCGGGCAGCATACTCACTCCAGTCGGTGTGCTGGAACTGTTGCTGAAGGAAGGAGTCAGCCCCATCCATCCAGATCTTTACAGTTCTGGTTGAAGGCTTAATCCTATGCATGACTGCAGTGTATTTGGGAAGCAGGAACAAAGAAAGATAATCGGACAGTCCAAGATGGGGGAGGGGTGTTGTTTTGAAGCTGGTTAAAGTCAAACCGATGCTGAATCCGGTGTTTGTGCGGTGAATGTTAATTTCCAAAAGTGTCTGTCTGTCGTAACTGTAGTTCGCAAGAGTTATTTGCGCAAGAAAACTGGAGATAGCTAAGTACAGAAGTATAACATCACTAAAACCGGTAAGACGCTGAGCCTCGCAGTGTGATCGCGATGCCATCTTGGTCCTGGGAGACCAAGGACCATTTCCTATGGAAATCAAGGTCCCAGAATCTGGAGGAAGAGAGGAGAGGCACAGAATCCACGTTGCTCGAGGTACCCTGCAAAGTTTCCACAGTCAGTGGCAGTTTGGGGTCCCATGTCATCTGATGGTGTGGGTCCACTGTATTTTCTGAGGTCCAAGGTCAACGCAGCCGCCTACCAGGGAGATTTAGATTACTTTATGCTTCCTTATGCCTCCAAGCGAGGTGGGTTAGTGCAGTGTGTAGTGCTGTTGAGATAGCGTCCTCGGTGGATCTGTTGCTACGATAAGCAAACTGGTGTGGGTCCAGCGTAGCAGGCAGGCAGGATTTCAAGTGAGAAAGAACTAGTCTTTTAAAGCACTTGGAAATTATTGGGGTGAGTGAGGCACAAGCACAACGATGGCTGACTTAAAGATAGATGGTACAGCTACCTGGGCAAGCGAAACATTAAAGATGTGAGTGAAGACACCCGCAAGTTCCACATCACAAGCTCTTAGCACCCGGCCAGGTACACCATCAGGGCCAGCTACCTTCCATGCATTCACTCTGCTCAGCATGCGACTGACGTCCGAAGTGGAAAGTACAAGCTCGCACAAATCACTCAGAGAGAGCGGGCAGCATGCACAAAACACTCAGAGAGAGCGCGCAGATTGCACAAAACACTCAGCGAAAGCGCGCAGCACGCACAAAACCCTCAGCGAGAGCGCGCAGTTTGCACAAAACACACAGAGAGAGCGCAAAGCTCGCAAAAAAAACTCAGAGAGAGCGCGCAGTTCGCACAAAACACTCATAGAGAGCGCGCAGTTTGCACAAAACACTCAGAGGGATGCGCAAAGCTCGCAAAAAAAAAAAAAAAAAAAAAAAAAAAAAACCTGAGAGAGCGCGTAGTGCGCACAAAACATTCAGCGAGAGCGCGCAGTTTGCACAAAACACACAGAGAGAGCGCGCAGCACGCACAAAACACTCAGAGAGAGCGCGCAGCACTCACAAAATTTCTGTTGAAGCCATAGCATAACTCAATGGTGAGTCAAAAGCGGCAGAGGTTACTTTTTTTTTAAAAAACCGTGACCCAGGCAAAGCTCCATATTTGTAACGGCAAATGCAAAGCTGGTTAAGGCATAACTTTGTTGGGGTTAACCTTTTGTCTGAAGTGTCTTACATAACTTCAAGTCTTGTGTGAATGTGTTCACCGGAAAAATACTCCAACAGCGCTCCGTATAACATGGATAAAACAATTATTTACAACACATACCAAGTCGACGTTAACAGAGCACGTTTTATAAATAATATAGAAGACACGGGTTAGCCTTTTTTTTGTAAGCACAGGGCTGACATTTTATGAAACACACTTTACCTTGTGTGAGCACTATATCTACAATGTTTGAATCCATTTTTAAAAAAGGTTCTTCTTTTTTGCAGCTTGAACACAACTAAATCAGATGCAGTGGGCATGTAAATTTTGCAAATTTGTGTATGAAAGAAAGGGCAACTGCTTAGACATTACAGATACAGAAACATGGTGGTTACAGCCACCAGTGAAACGCATGTTGGAGCGCTGGCCAGCCCTTTTCAGAAAGCAGCAGGTATGGTAACAAATATGTAATTTATGTAAAATAAAACATACAATCATATTAACATGAACATATTACTTCTACAAGAGTAAATGTATTTTAATTTGTGTAATCTGTTAATGTGGTACAAATCGAATTATGGCTCTATGTGTGCTGTGTTTTTCCTAAAGGTTTTTGCTGAGTTCACAAGGGTGGCAAGTAAAGATCTTGAACAAGACTTTTTTGAGGCCTTGGACAGTCACACCCCACGATTCCTTGAGATCTTTAAATCCAGGAAAGGAATTATTGGCAGTACACTTGCAGACATTGTTGCCCAAGTTGAAATTAAGGTAAGGAATCTTTTTATTACAATTTGGAATGTTACTTTTATAAGAGTGATCCAGTCACCTCCTTAATGGAACACTAGATAATATTTTTTACCTTAATTTTTTAGCTTAATTACAGCTTAAAAATCATTGTGATGCTCCACTGATCTTAGCTAGTGTTCCTTTAAGGTTGGTTAGTTTTCCTGTAGACTTGTCATCATCAACTAATTCCAAACATGAGAACCAACATTTATTTGCCATGGAGCTGCACTATTTCCCGAAAACTATTAAAGACAAATCAGTTATTTTTGTGCTGTGTAATGTTTCTTTCATTTTTAATGGTTCTTTCTAAAACCATGGAGCCCAAAGACAGACAAGTTAAACAAAACAGCACAAACACCCAATAATATTTTTTTTAGCAGATGAATCCTGTTTTAATGGGATGGTAACATATATTATAGAACACAGACACCTATGTGTTTTAACTTATAATTTATCACACATTTGTCTCATGTTTATTTTTAGATATTTTGGTTTGTTTTTTCTTAACTTGTAGATCCAGGATATTACAGCAATGTGGACTGCTGTCCTTCGTTGTCTTCCAGGTTTATCTTGGAGATTAGGCAGTGAGTACTTCAAGGTCTGTTTTGTAAGTATTACATCAAATTGTATAATTAAAATTTACTTAGTGAAGACATGAAGGTTTTGCAATAATATATTTTTTCATTATATTTACCTTTTGTCTGCAGGATTCAGATACCATCACAGATTTCATTCAGGTTCCTGATGGGTTATTGACTGTTATACCTGAAGACAGCCAGCAACCAGGTCCAAATGCCATACACTTTGAGCCATCTAGCATTAATATCATACTGGAAGGTAACGTTATGGAGAACATTGAAAACCATGCTCAAGCTATTTGCCTGACATTTGAACTACTATAAAACCTTCATTTGGACTATCCCAAAAGACTGGAGAACACATTTGACTTGCTAAACCTGGGAGTAGGCAATCTGAGCCCAAAATAATTTAAGGGATTTCTAAGTTTCGATGGACCCAGCTTTACCCTCTTATTGATGTTAGGCTCTCATTTATATGGTTTGCACTTGCAAAATGTTCTTGTGTTGTTCATAATGTGTCAAAGCACTTAAATTTATTGTGCAAAACTTTAGCTTGGTTAAGTGCATTAAACATTATTGTACATTTTTGTTTATTACACAGACTGTGCCATTTGAGTCATTCAAGAATAAAGATTACTGGAGGTTTTCTTTTAAAAAATATTTTTAATTGACTTAAATGTGGAATTAATTTTATTTTTGGGTAACTTTATGTATTTAGATAGGCTGATGTGCTCTGTGATGTAATGGAATTTGATTAAAATAAACCAGAAGTACTACTGAATAATAATTCTTTGTTGTGCTTACTTTATTTTTCTAAGGCAATCGGTTTCCTAAATTCTATTAAGTAAACAGGACTCTTGTGGAATTATGTTAACTTGGGTAACATAAGTTGGCAGTACTTAAAAATGGCAACTTACATCTATGTACTACTTAATGTCAGAACAACTCATATCAATTAAGTAAATACAGTTGCGTTTTAAGTACACTTAAATGATAGACATTAAGTTAACATAACTTCAAAATAATAGTTATATTTACTTAACTATTTCAAGGCAACCGGATTCCTAAATTCCTTTAAGTAAGATCAACTTATCACATTTTACAGTGCAAAGAAAAACCTCAGCGAGAGCCCGCAGGACGTACAAAACACTCAGCAAGAGGGTGCAGCACGCACAAAACCCTCAGCGAGAGCGCGCAGCACGCACAAAACACACAGAGAGAGAGCGCAGTTTGCACAAAATACTCAGAGAGACCGCAAAGCTCGCAAAAAAAACCTCAGACAGATCGCACAGCACGCACAAGATACTCAGAGAGATCGCAAAGCAAAAAAAACCTCAGAGAGAGCGCACAGTTTGCACAAAACACACAGAGAGATCGCAAAGCTCGCAAAAAAACCTCAGAGAGATCGCAAAGCTCACAAGAAACGCCTCAGACAGATCGCGCAGCACCCACAAAACACTCAGAGAGATCACAAAGCTCGCAAGAAAAGCCTCAGAGAGATCGAGCAGCACGCAAAAAACACTCAGAGAGATTGCAAAGCTCATAAAAAAAACCTCAGAGAGAGCCCGCAGCCCGCACAAAACACTCAGAGAGATCACAAAGCTCACAAAAAAACCTCAGAGAGATCGCAAAGCTCGCAAGAAAAACCTCAGAGAGATCGCAAAGCTCGAAAGAAAAACCTCAAACAGATCGCGCAGCATGCACAAAACACACAGAGAGATCGCAAAGCTCACAAGAAAAGCCTCAGAGAGATCGCAAAGCTCACAAAAAAACCTCAGAGAGATCGCAAAGCTCGCAAGAAAAACCTCAGAGAGATTGCGCAGCATGCACAAAACCCACAGAGAGATCGCAAAGCTCATAAGAAAAGCCTCAGAGAGATCGCAAAGCTCACAAAAAACCTCAGAGAGATCGCAAAGCTCGCAAGAAAAACCTCAGACAGATCGCGCAGCATGCACAAAACCCACAGAGAGATCGCAAAGCTCACAAAAAAAAATCAGAGAGAGCGCGCAGCATGCACAAGATACTCAGAGATCGCAAAGCTCACAAAAAAAAACCTCAGACAGATCGCGCAGCACGCACAATACATTCAGAAAGATCGCAAAGCTCACAAAAAAAACCTCAGACAGATCGCGCAGCACGCACAAAACACACAGAGAGATCGCAAAGCTCACAAAAAAACCTCAGAGAGATCGCGCAGCCCGCACAAAACACACAGAGAGATCGCAAAGCTCACAAGAAAAGCCTCAGAGAGATCGCAAAGCTCACAAAAAAACCTCAGAGAGATCGCAAAGCTCGCAAGAAAAACCTCAGAGAGATCGCGCAGCATGCACAAAACCCACAGAGAGATCGCAAAGCTCACAAAAAAAACTCAGAGAGAGCGCGCAGCATGCACAAAACACACAGAGAGATCGCAAAGCTCACAAAAAAAACCTCAGACAGATCGCGCAGCATGCACAAAACACAGAGAGATCGCAAACCTCGCAAGAAACGCCTCAGAGAGATCGCAAAGCTCACAAAAAAACCTCAGAGAGATCGCAAAGCTCGCAAGAAAAACCTCAGAGAGATTGCGCAGCATGCACAAAACCCACAGAGAGATCGCAAAGCTCACAAAAAAAACTCAGAGAGAGCGCGCAGCACGCACAAGATACTCAGAGATCGCAAAGCTCACAAAAAAAAACCTCAGACAGATCGCGCAGCACGCACAAAACACACAGAGAGATCGCAAAGCTCACAAGAAAAGCCTCAGAGAGATCGCAAAGCTCACAAAAAAACCTCAGAGAGAGCGAGCAGCCCGCACAAAACACTCAGAGAAATCGCAAAGCTCACAAAAAAACCTCAGAAAGATCGCAAAGCTCACAAAAAAAACCTCAGACAGATCGCGCAGCACGCACAAAACACACAGAGAGATCGCAAAGCTCACAAAAAAAAACTCAGACAGATCGCGCAGCACGCACAAAACACATAGAGATCGCAAAGCTCGCAAAAAAACCTCAGAGATCGCAAAGCTCGCAAAAAAACCTCAGACAGATCGCGCAGCACCCATAAAACACTCAGAGAGATAGCAAAGCTCGCAAGAAAAGCCTCAGAGAGATCGAGCAGCACGCACAAAACACACAGAGAGATCGCAAAGCTCACAAAAAAACCTCAGAGAGATTGCGCAGCCCGCACAAAACACTCAGAGAGATCGCAAAGCTCACAAAAAAACCTCAGAGAGATCGCAAAGCTCGCAAGAAAAACCTCAGAGAGATCGCAAAGCTCGCAAGAAAAACCTCAGACAGATCGCGCAGCATGCACAAAACACACAGAGAGATCGCAAAGCTCGCAAAAAAAACCTCAGACAAATCGCGCAGCATGCACAAAACCCTCAGAGAGATCGCAAAGCTCACAAAAAAAACTCAGACAGATCGAGCAGCATGCACAAAACACACAGAGAGATCGCAAAGCTCACAAAAAAAACCTCAGACAGATCGCGCAGCATGCACAAAACACAGAGAGATCGCAAACCTCGCAAGAAACGCCTCAGAGAGATCGCGCAGCACGCACAGAACACACAGAGAGATCGCAAAGCTCGCAAAAAAACACTCAGAGAGATCGCAAAGCTCACAAAAAAACCTCAGACAGATCGCGCAGCACCCACAAAACACTCAGAGAGATCGCAAAGCTCGCAAGAAAAGCCTCAGAGAGATCGAACATCACGCAAAAAACACTCAGAGAGATCGCAAAGCTCACAAAAAAAACCTCAGACAGATCGCGCAGCACGCACAAAACACTCAGAGAGATCACAAAGCTCACAAAAAAAACATCAGAGAGATGGCGCAGCATGCACAAAACACAGAGAGATCGCAAAGCTCACAAAAAAAAAACATCAGAGAGATGGCGCAGCACGCACAAAACACACAGAGAGATTGCAAAGCTCACAAGAAAAGCCTCAGAGAGATCGCAAAGCTCACAAAAAAACCTCAGAGAGATCGCAAAGCTCGCAAGAAAAACCTCAGAGAGATCGCAAAGCTCGCAAGAAAAACCTCAGACAGATCGCGCAGCATGCACAAAACACACAGAGAGATCGCAAAGCTCACAAGAAAAGCCTCAGAGAGATCGCAAAGCTCACAAAAAAACCTCAGAGAGATCGCGCAGCATGCACAAAACCCACAGAGAGATCGCAAAGCTCACAAAAAAAACTCAGAGAGAGCGCGCAGCACGCACAAGATACTCAGAGATCGCAAAGCTCACAAAAAAAAACCTCAGACAGATCGCGCAGCACGCACAAAACACTCAGAGAGATCGCAAAGCTCGCAAAAAAAACCTCAGACAGATCGCGCAGCATGCACAAAACCCTCAGAGAGATCGCAAAGCTCACAAAAAAAACCTCAGACAGATCGCGCAGCATGCACAAAACACACAGAGAGATCGCAAAGCTCACAAAAAAAAACATCAGAGAGATGGCGCAGCATGCACAAAACACACAGAGATCGCAAAGCTCACAAAAAAAAACCTCAGACAGATCGCAGCACGCACAAAACACTCAGAGAGATCGCAAAGCTCACAAAAAAAACCTCAGACAGATCGCGCAGCATGCACAAAACACAGAGAGATCGCAAAGCTCGCAAGAAACGCCTCAGAGAGATCGCGCAGCACGCACAAAACACACAGAGAGATCGCAAAGCTCGCAAAAAAACACTCAGAGAGATCGCAAAGCTCACAAAAAAACCTCAGACAGATCGCGCAGCACCCACAAAACACTCAGAGAGATCGCAAAGCTCGCAAGAAAAGCCTCAGAGAGATCGAACATCACGCAAAAAACACTCAGAGAGATCGCAAAGCTCACAAAAAAAAAACATCAGAGAGATGGCGCAGCACGCACAAAACACTCAGAGAGATCGCAAAGCTCACAAGAAAACCTCAGAGAGATCTCGCAGCACGCACAAAACACACAGAGAGATCGCAAAGCTCACAAAAAAAACCTCAGACAGATCGCGCAGCACGCACAAAACACACAGAGAGATCACAAAGCTCACAAAAAAAACATCAGAGAGATGGCGCAGCATGCACAAAACACACAGAGAGATTGCAAAGCTCACAAAAAAAAAAACATCAGAGAGATGGCGCAGCACGCACAAAACACTCAGAGAGATCGCAAAGCTCACAAAAAAAAAAACATCAGAGAGATGGCGCAGCACGCACAAAACACACAGAGAGATTGCAAAGCTCACAAGAAAAGCCTCAGAGAGATCGCAAAGCTCACAAAAAAACCTCAGAGAGATCGCAAAGCTCGCAAGAAAAACCTCAGAGAGATCGCAAAGCTCGCAAGAAAAACCTCAGACAGATCGCGCAGCATGCACAAAACACACAGAGAGATCGCAAAGCTCACAAGAAAAGCCTCAGAGAGATCGCAAAGCTCACAAAAAAACCTCAGAGAGATCGCGCAGCATGCACAAAACCCACAGAGAGATCGCAAAGCTCACAAAAAAAACTCAGAGAGAGCGCGCAGCACGCACAAGATACTCAGAGATCGCAAAGCTCACAAAAAAAACTCAGAGAGAGCGCGCAGCACGCACAAGATACTCAGAGATCGCAAAGCTCACAAAAAAAAACCTCAGACAGATCGCGCAGCACGCACAAAACACTCAGAGAGATCGCAAAGCTCGCAAAAAAAACCTCAGACAGATCGCGCAGCATGCACAAAACCCTCAGAGAGATCGCAAAGCTCACAAAAAAAACCTCAGACAGATCGCGCAGCATGCACAAAACACACAGAGAGATCGCAAAGCTCACAAAAAAAAACATCAGAGAGATGGCGCAGCATGCACAAAACACACAGAGATCGCAAAGCTCACAAAAAAAAACCTCAGACAGATCGCAGCACGCACAAAACACTCAGAGAGATCGCAAAGCTCACAAAAAAAACCTCAGACAGATCGCGCAGCATGCACAAAACACACAGAGAGATCGCAAAGCTCACAAAAAAAAACATCAGAGAGATGGCGCAGCACGCACAAAACACACAGAGAGATCGCAAAGCTCACAAAAAAACCTCAGAGAGAGCGCGCAGCCCGCACAAAACACTCAGAGAGATCGCAAAGCTCACAAAAAAACCTCAGAGAGATCGCAAAGCTCGCAAGAAAAACCTCAGAGAGATCGCAAAGCTCGCAAGAAAAACCTCAGACAGATCGCGCAGCATGCACAAAACACACAGAGAGATCGCAAAGCTCACAAGAAAAGCCTCAGAGAGATCGCAAAGCTCACAAAAAAACCTCAGAGAGATCGCAAAGCTCGCAAGAAAAACCTCAGAGAGATCGCGCAGCATGCACAAAACCCACAGAGAGATCGCAAAGCTCACAAAAAAAACTCAGAGAGAGCGCGCAGCACGCACAAGATACTCAGAGAGATCGCAAAGCTCGCAAAAAAAACCTCAGACAGATCGAGCAGCATGCACAAAACACACAGAGAGATCGCAAAGCTCACAAAAAAAACCTCAGAGAGATCGAACATCACGCAAAAAACACTCAGAGAGATCGCAAAGCTCACAAAAAAAAAACATCAGAGAGATGGCGCAGCACGCACAAAACACTCAGAGAGATCGCAAAGCTCACAAGAAAACCTCAGAGAGATCTCGCAGCACGCACAAAACACACAGAGAGATCGCAAAGCTCACAAAAAAAACCTCAGACAGATCGCGCAGCACGCACAAAACACACAGAGAGATCACAAAGCTCACAAAAAAAACATCAGAGAGATGGCGCAGCATGCACAAAACACACAGAGAGATTGCAAAGCTCACAAAAAAAAAAACATCAGAGAGATGGCGCAGCACGCACAAAACACTCAGAGAGATCGCAAAGCTCACAAAAAAAAAAACATCAGAGAGATGGCGCAGCACGCACAAAACACACAGAGAGATTGCAAAGCTCACAAGAAAAGCCTCAGAGAGATCGCAAAGCTCACAAAAAAACCTCAGAGAGATCGCAAAGCTCGCAAGAAAAACCTCAGAGAGATCGCAAAGCTCGCAAGAAAAACCTCAGACAGATCGCGCAGCATGCACAAAACACACAGAGAGATCGCAAAGCTCACAAAAAAACTCAGAGAGATGGCAAAGCTCACAAAAAAACCTCAGAGAGAGCGCGCAGCATGCACAAAACACTCAGAGAGATCGCAAAGCTTGCAAGAAAAGCCTCAGAGAGATCGCAAAGCTCACAAAAAAACCTCAGAGAGATCGCAAAGCACGCAAGAAAAACCTCAGAGAGATCGCGCAGCGCACACAAAACACACAGAGACATCGCAAAGCTCACAAAAAAAACCTCAGACAGATCTCGCAGCATGCACAAAACACTCAAAGAGATCGCAAAGCTCGCAAGAAAAGCCTCAGAGATCTCGCAGCAGGCACAAAATACTCAGCGAGAGCGTGCAGCGCGCACAAAACACTCAGCAAGAGCGCGCAGTTTGCACAAAACACTCAGCGAGAGATCGCAAAGCTCACAAAAAAAACTCTCAGCCAGAGTGCGCAGCGCGCACAAAACACTCAGAGAGAGATCGCAGTTAGCACAAAACACTCAGAGAGAGCTCGCAGCACCCACAAAACGCTCAGAGATTCTCATTCTATTCAATGACAGGAATAAATTTGAAGTGGGATAGTGAGATTGGGTCCCAATTTGTCAATATAGGCCCCAATTTTGGCCCCAAAGTCAAAGTTTTCGAAATTGGATCCCACTTCCAATTTATTTTACTATATTGGAATATATTGGAAGTGGTATCCCATTTCCAGTTTATTTGACTTGGCTGAAATAGACTGGAATTGGGATCCCACTTCCAATTCATTTCAGCCAAGTCATGTACGTGTTTCATGGGATCCCACTTCCAATTTATTTCAGCCAAGTCATGTACATGTTCCATGGGATCCCACTTCCAATTTATTTGACTTGAATGAAATCAATTGGAAATGGGATAGTGAGATTGGGTCCAAAATTGGTCCCAATTTGACTTGGTTAGAATAGATTGGAAGTGGGATCCCACTTCCATTCTATTTGATTTGACTGGAATAAATTGGAAGTGAGATAGTGAGATTGGGTCCCAATTTGTCAATATAGGCCTCAGTTCTGGCCCCAAAATCAAAGATTTCCAAATTCCAAATAGTAAAATAAATTGGAAGTGGGATCCCACTTCCAGTTTATTTGATTTGACTGGAATAGATTGGAAGTAAGATCCCACTTGCAATTTATTTGACTTGGTTAGAATAGATTGGAAGTGGGCAAACAAAGGAAAACATTTTTCATGAATAAATTTGCTGAACATAACATACTACGCAAGATCCCAGTGACCCCATCTTCTGATATGTTGTTTGGGGGACTCAGATGATTCAGTACTCGACGCCGTGAAGTCGGTAGACCCCCCCAAGCTCAGTTTCTGGACATCCCACTCCCAATTTATTCCCATTCAAATTTCATTCATGGGTTTTGGACACCCCTTAAAAGGGTCCGAATGACCCCAAATGTTAATATGTTTATTGTGCACACCCCACGAGACAGCCTGTGAAGTTGTGTAAGCCTAACTTCAAGTCAAATATATTGGGAGTGGGATCGGTCAGTTCCGAGTCTGACGTCCCACTTCCAATCTATTGCATTCAATTAAAATACATTGGGAGTCGGATCGGTCAGTTCCGAGTCCGACGTCCCACTTCCAATCTATTGCATTCAATTCAAATACATTGGGAGTGGGATCGGTCACTTCCGAGTCTGCCGTCCCACTTCCAATCTATTGCATTCAATTCAAATACATTGGGAGTGGGATGTCCGACGTCTGCGCCAGACTTGACTAACCCCACCCACCAGCACAAACCAGGCAAGTAGATTACACAGCGAACAGGTAAGTGATTTTAAGGATACACTTACAGATAATGGCCATTTGTTTGCCCATAGTAAGGGTGTATGTACAAAGCTTGCTCTAAGGAATATAAACATTTGTTACAGTATCAAGACTGTCTGTCAGTCTGAAATGATGAATATTTAGCACTAAATCAAGCCACTCCTACAGGCTATAAATATGTACACAGCCCCAGACTGACGGGCAAAGGGGGTGGATTATGTATAATTTACAAAAATAATTTAATTATTAACCAAAAACATGGTTACAACTTTACTTCCTTTGAAATTATGTACATTAACATAATTAACCCCGCCACAAATAAGAACACAATCTCCTTATTAAACATTTATAGACCACCAGGGCCATATTCAGAATTTATAAAAGAATTTGGTGAACTAGCTGCTAATTTAGCAGTGTCCTGTGATACGTTAATAATTGTAGGAGACTTTAACATTCATTTTGAGAAAAGTGATGATCCCCTAAAAAAGAACATTCACATAAATCATAGATACTGTTGGTTTCACACAAAATGTATCAGGTCCTACTCATTATTGTAATCACACACTAGACTTGGTTTTGACCCTGGGCACGAACATAAAAAACTTAAATATTCTCCCGCAGTCTTCCACAGTCTCAGACCACTACATAATTTCGTATGAATAGTTTAGATATAAAAAAAAATGTACATGCCCACATTACTATATAAAGCGCTCACTAACCCCATCTACTTCCCCTAAATTTACTGAAAACATCACTGATTTATTGACCTCAGTCAGTAGTCCAGCGGACCCACTGGAGCTGGACAGACTAATGGACTACTTAGATAACACACTTTGATCAACTTTAGATAGTGTAGCACCACTTAAGCGTAAAAAGCTACGACAGAAAAAACTCGCTCCCTGGTATAATGAAGAAACACTCACCTTAAAACAAACCGTAAGGAAATTAGAGCGGAAATGGCGGTCGACTAAACTGGAAGTATTTCACTGTGCCTGGAAAAACAGCCTTATCGAATTTAGAAGGGCGCTCGTCAATGCACGTTCAGCACATCTGGCCTCACTGATTGAAAATAATAAAGACAATCCTAGAGCACTCTTTAATGTAATCTCTAAACTTACAAACAATCGGGCAGCTACTGATACACAGATCCCAGCTGTTCACACCAGCAATGCTTTTATGGACTTTTTTAACAATAAGATTGAACATATTAGACAAACAATATACTAAATCCAGCCTGTCTGTCATCTGGTGTGGATGATATAGAACAAAACAGAGAAGGACGACTAGAGGACTTTGACCCACTACCACAGCTAGAATTGGATTGACCTGTTTGTATGACCTGCACACTTGATGCAATACCAACAAAACTATTTAAAGAAGTATTACCAGTCATAATCAATCCCCTTTTAACAATCATAAATTCGTCCCTTATACTGTATGTGATCACGTACACAAAGCATTTAAACTAGCAGTTATTAAACCCCTGATCAAGAAACCGAATCTTGATCCTAGTGTACTATCCAATTACAGACCTTCTCTTCATATTTAAGATCTTAGAAAAAGTTGTGGTCCAACAACTTCCCTCATACTTGCATAAGAATAACATATATAAAAAATTTCAATCTGGTTTTAGGCCACACCATAGCACCGAAACGGCTTTAGTTAAGATAGCAAACAACCTTCTTCTCACCTCTGATCGAGGCTGCGTATCCATGCTAGTTCTACTCGACCTCAGTGCAGCTTTTGATACAAGTGATCATACTATTCTGCTAGAAAGATTAAAAAACATGGTTGGAATAACAGGAACGGCCCTATCATGGTTTAAGTCTTATCTCAAGGATCGCTACCAGTTTGTAAAAGTAAATAATGTTTCTTCTTTGTAAGAAAAAAATGAGATCTGGAATTTCCCAAGGCTCCATTCTAGGACCTTTACTATTCATATTATAAATGCTGCCACTGGGCAGAGTTATTAGCAGGCATGGCATTACCTTCCACAGTTACACAGATGACACACAGTTATACATATCAGCCAAACCAGATGACAAACCTACACTAAAGAAAATGGAGGACTGTGTTAAAGAAGTGAAGCATTGGATGTCATACAATTTCCTTCTGCTAAACAGCGACAAAACCGAGGTTCTCCTTCTAGGTCCAAAACCTGTTATAAATAAGGTATCAGACTTAATACATAATTTTGACTTCCCTGTTCTCCCTAGCTCATCAGCTAAAAATCTGGGTGCCATAATTGATTCAGATCTATCATCATGATCAGCATATAGGTAAAATTACAAAAACAGCTTTCCTACATCTTCGGAACCTCGCTAAGTTAAGAAATTCCTTATCCCACCCAGATGCAGAAAAATTTGTTCACGCTTTTATTACATCAAGATTAGATTATTGCAATGCACTTTTATCAGAATGCTCCAGCAGAAACTTGAGTAAACTCTTTCTCCTACAAAGCCCCTCGGCTCTGGAACAATCTTCCAGCTAGTGTCCGGGACGCAGACACAGTCACTATGTTTAAGTCTAGGCTCAAAACACACTTGTTCAGTTTAGCCTTTGGCAACTAACCTCTGTCTAGTTTAAGGTTGTTATTTCAGGAACTCATGGACATGGGGAATCAGGGTAAACGCGGATGATGTGCTCACAATTTCTCTTTTTTGGAGCTGAAAGACGTCCTTGCCTGAGCTCCTTCTGGTTTCCCTCCTCCCAGTCTGTTACAGTCAGATCCGTCACATGCTCTTTTTCTTTGCTGCACTCAACTAAACTAACCGCTTCCCTTTACTGTTTTCTGAGAAAATGGTGGCCCACTGATGGAAGATTGTTTGCTGGATTCTCCTGCGGCCCAGACCAGACCAGACCAGCTGCTCACCTCCATCTACTGCTGCCAGCCTCTGACCACTCACCATGATCAACTACACTGAAGTAGAAATGGACTCAGATTAGCAACATTGACTGATTCTTCCAAATCTGATGCACTATTATTATGCCCCAAGATTGATGTCACTATTATGATTATTATCATTATTATTATTATTATGTAGCATAATGACAATTCATTGGTGATCATTTAAAATTCAATCTATAGTTTGATCAGAGGAGGATGGGTCTCCTTTGTGAGTCTTGGTTCCTCCCAAGGTTTCTTCCTCCAGCCTTGAGGGAGTTTTTCCTTGGCAGTGTCGCCTTCCGCTTGCTCGCATTGGGCTTTGTTTTAAATGTTCTGTTCTGAAACTGTGAAGCTGCTTTGTGACAACGTCAGTTGTAAAAGGCGCTATACAAATAAAGTTGATGTTTGGATGTCTTTTCAACTTTAATCCAGAGTTTATTGGATGACATTTATGTACGTGATTTCCACATTGAAATAACGGCTTTAAAAGGACGTCTTTAATGTGACTTAGTTAGTCGTCTTTTCAACGTCAGTGTTTCATTTTCATTTTCAACCTTAAAAAAACGTTGATTAGACCACAGTCAAGTACATTATTTCAACATTGAATCAACGGCTAAATGTTTACTGGGATTGCAGTTAGCACACTACACTGATCAGAGAATTTTATTAAACACATATGGAAACATTCAGTGTCATGCTGAAGGGAGGAGATTGTTATTTAAGTTTAAGTGAAGACGACTGGACTGGAACGACAGCTCTAAAATGAATGAACTCTGAGTGAGAAACCGGAAGGTGGCAGAAGAGAACTGATGTAAAAACACAGAAGAAGAAGACGATGAAGCTACGCACTCTTTTCAGTGACCGCGGCACGCGAGCAGCTCTCACCAGCCTCAGGGAACAGCTTCATCCCATAAATATGTCAATTTAACCTTCTATTTTTGGATACATATGTATTTTGGTATCGCCCAAATGTAGTCAACATCGTTAATGTTATGTACGTTATTCTATCAACTGCTATATGGTACATACGTAATATTGAACCGTTTTTTTTTTTTGTTTGTTTGTTTTTTTTCCAAATGACAAACTTTAGCTAACCTGTTTAACTCTAGCTAGCTCTTTTTTCCCCTCTGACATAGAAAACATTTAAATGACATGACAATCGCTCATACATGAGTATTTTAATTTGAGTAATTATGTGGTTTGATGGCGAATTTTACAAGACGATGTGAGCATTTTTTATGTCACAGAACCGCTTCCCTCAGTATAAGAAATAAAATAAGAAATAAAACTGCTTAAACACATTAAGAAGACATAAAGTAGTAGCTACGTGGGTTAAAATACATTCTCAATCTCAGTGCTGGTTTTTTGGTGTAAAGTAATATTTTGAATATATAATTTCACATACACTCATTTTTTGTTAGTGAGTAGCAGTGAGTTTTGGCTGGTGATTAATGGGTTGCAGAAGGTTATATGAAAGCTATAGAAGCTTATTTACTGAGAGAAAAAAATAAACAAAAGCACGTGAAGTAGTTTATTTTTGGAGCTGTGAAGTTAGTACATTTTTTTCAAAATTAACTATGAACATGAACTAATTCATTTTCTTTATGTAATTATGTAAAGATGGACTGTAGTAAAAAAAAATGAGTAGGGCAGTGAAAAATGGTGGGCAGGGAGAAAAGCAAATAGGAGGTTAATTTAAGTTATTTAGATGAGATCTTTAGCATCAGTTGTAGCATAATCGTTTGTACTATAACCTCATAATCTTTTACATTTGAAGTTCTGTAGTTAATGAATTTGCATGCATAAGCAGTTTACAGTTACTCAGGAACAAGGCGTACAAAACTCAAAGAGCACGCACAGAACTCGTGCAGCTGGCGCACAAAACTCAGAGAGCATGCGCTGAACTCAGCGCTCACGCACAAAGTCATGGAGCACAAATGTCAGAGCTGGATTTTTTGTTTGCAAGTTATAAGTTTTACATTTGAGATGAATTTTTTTTGTGCATTCTTTTTGGCACAAATCAGATTCCATACAGGATTCACTAAAAATAATCAACAAGTTTGCGTCACCATTTGGAATGCTGCGGATGCTTTGAGAATTAAGAATAGGCTTGCGCAACATTTTGAAAGATTCCGGATGCGCTAAAAAAAAAAAAAAAACATCTAGCAAGGTAGAGGTAGAAGTCTGAGACGGTCAAAAATTTAGTATAAAAAAAAAAACACAAAGGGGTACCCTTTATTATTTTTTTTTTGGGGTGAAAACTGTGACCTCCTCAGATCTTCTCCAAACCCACACCGTGTGTCAGGGAAGTCCTGACAAAGACAGTGGTGTGGTTATTTTCGCTCTACCATATCCCAAAGCTGAGATATGGAGACCTCTTCTAGTCCATAAAATGTATAACTGTATATATCAAGATGGGATTCCTATTTCCAGTCAAGCTAGGTAAACACATGAGTAGAGGGTAACCTTTAAGTTTTACGTTTGATGTTAATTTTTTTTTGTGCGATTCTTTTTGGCACCAATCAGGTTCCATACAGGATTCGCTAAAAATAAACAAGCTTGCGTCACCACTTGGATCGCTCCGGTTGCTACGAGAATTGAGAATAGTCTCGTGCAGCTTTTTGGAACCTTCAGCACATGCTAAAAATAAACAGCATGCTCACGTCATCATTTGGAACGCTCCGGTTTCTACAAGAATTAAGAACAGGTTTTGCAGCTTTTTGGAATCTTCAGGATGCGCTAAAAATAAACAGTAGGCTCACGCCACCCTTTTTAACGCTCCGGTTGCTACGAGAATTAAGAATTGGCTCTCGCAGCATTTTGGAATGTTACAGATGTGCTAAAAAAAAATAAAGATTAGGCTCACGCCTCTTTTGTAAATGCTCCATGTGCTGAGTGAAGTATAGAATAGGCTTGCACAGCTTTTTGGAACCTTCAGGATTCCAAGGATTATGGAATCAGATTTGTGCCAAATATGAAACGCTCCATGGCTTTAGTGTGTGAGTTCTGAGTTCTGCGTGTGCTCTCTGAGTTTTGTGCACAAGCAGCACGAGTTCTGTGCACGAGCTCTCTGAGTTTTGTACACTGGATCCTTGAGTTTTGCAAGCAGTTTTGGCAAAAAGCTCTCGTGTGGGCGGGTTTTCTCAGGGGTACCTTCCCATTGGCTAATGAGTTTTTGAGTGACAACTCAGTGCCCAAGGCATTTTGGACTACACATGCGTACACCTACTTGCAGCTCAGCAGCGGAGAGACAGGAAAGATTTTAACATTAAAGAGTGAACAACTTTACACACACAAATTCTCTTTGTACTTTACTGTTTTAAAACGATGAAATACCTGCAAACTTCGACAATCAATGCAGATATTGAGGTAATGTTCTGTCTAAAACAAAGCATTAAAGATTTTACTGTGAGTACAAACCTGTTTGTCCCTCATTACCAGATACTGATCTGAGGTAAATGCACACCGAGGTCTGTTTACTCAGGATGAACCAGAATAAATGAGCACTTATTTGTTTATTTGTAAATTATTATTCATGAGTGCTTGAGCCCCTGTTCAGAAACCTATTGTGTACTAACATAGTGGTTCTTCGCTTTTCCATAATCACTGTTAGATGGTTTAAATGCCCAAATTTTATTTTGAAGATCACAGTTTTGAACAAATGGCATATGTGCATTTTGTTACAGGAGGTCTCAGAGAAAAGAGAAACATCACAGACAAGAGTGTTCCTGCTCCTTTAATGAATACAAATTTGCTTAATATCTAGCTCACACATTACTTCCTGGAAAACACCAGATGTAAAGTTTGAACCACAATCTGATTGAATCTCACGAGGCAGCCCACACCGAGAAAAGAACTGAAACAAACACTCAATTATAGTTCTTGCCTTAATGTTTCTCGAGGGTACAGCCTCCGGAAATCTAGTACACACATCCAATATTGTGAACAGATACTTATAACCCTTTTTTGTCTTGTGCAAAGGTCCAACACAATCTATCGTCACTCGCAAAAATGGAGAGTACACAATGGTGCACAAGGCACTTTCTGATTTGGCTTACCGGCTAGCTGACAAGCATGACATGTCCGACAGTAGGAGATTACATCTCGATGCATCTTCGGCCAATAAAAATAACGCAAGACTCTCTCTTGGGCTTTACGAATACCCACATGCCCTGCCATGGGTGCTTCATGTGCCAAGCGCAACACTTTCAACCTAAAACTCTTCAGCAACACAATCTGCTCCACAACACTCCAATCTTCAACAGCAGGATGATAAGGAGGCCTCCACTTCCGCATAAGCACTCCCTGATGCATATAGAAGACCTCTGCCGACTCCTCTGTCTCCTCCCGTGTACCAGCCCCCTTACACAATGAGGCCAACTCAGGGTCCTCCTTGAGCTCCTTGATTAAGGTTTCCCTATTAAACTGAGCTGCATCTGATTAACCTAGTTTTCCAAAGAAGGTATCTCCAAGCTCAAATGCTGCCTCCTCCAGCCCTCTCTGTGGAACCACCCCCTTGGGGCGAGACTGGGCACGGGTAACGACACAGGTTGAAAACACCTCAGGATACTCCCTGGCCAAAGCCTCTGTTTCTGGTACCTCACATGGCATGTGACTAATTAAAGGGGTTACCGAAACTTGAACCCCAGCAAGATCATTCCCCAATAGCATAGAAACTCCAGGGACTGGTAATGATGGCACTACTGCTACATTAACATAGCCATTTACCAAGTTAGAGGTTAGGTACACTTTATGCAATGGCATGGCACCAAACAAACTTCCCACACCCTGAAGCAACACTGAAGAGTCATTGAAACTGGCTAATCACGAACCCCTTGTAACAACAAGGACTGAACTGCACCAGTGTCCCTGAAAATTTTAATTTTGGTTTCTGGCTCCCCAGAACCAATGGACACTGTACAGCAGGAGACAAACCCATCATACAGAGAGGGGGTTATTTCAGACTCAGGATCCACACAACTAATAGTCCTCTCTGAACCAACTACCAATGCCACAGATTTTGAAGAGTCAGTATAAGACCCACGGCTGCACTTCTGCAGAACTGGACAACCTGATTTTATATGGCCAGGTTTTCTACAATAATGGCAGATTATTTCTCCCGAGGGAGTAGAATTTACAGGTTTTTGAAGTTGACTATGAGGTTTAGAGCCAGATGGCCCTTCCCTATGACTTTTAGTCTCTGCTGATTTAACCTCTATATTAGCCTTTCTCCAACCACTGATCTCTCTTTCACTCTCGACTCCTTATGGGTAAATTCGTAAGTATCTGCCATCATAGCAGCCTTTTTAACTTCAGTCGCCCCATGCTCCTGAATGTACACTTCCTAAAGAACAGGTAGACTATTTTTAAACTGTTCCATAAGAACAAGCTGTTTTAAATCTGCAAAAGTATAAACTTCACATGCTTTCGTTCAAACACTGCCTCCTGCTGCCTAGCTACATCCAAATAGGTTTCCGCTAGCTTACGTCTAAGAGAACGGAATTTGTGCCTGTAAGTTTCTGGCACAACTTCATAGGCATTCTTCACTGCCGTTTTCACCGTGTCATACTCCATGGAGTGTGCAGAATTCAAAGCTGCATAAGCCTCCCGAGCTTTCCCCTACAGGACACTCTGAACCAAAACGGTCCAACAATTCTCCAGCCAAGCTAATTCCGTGGCTATATTCTCAAAGGCATCAAAAAACACATCTACCTCGTCTTCCTGAAATTTTGGCATTAGATGTAGACATTTGGATACATCAAACCGAGTCTCATGTCTGCGCTGTTGTTGACTCTCCATCTGCGAGAGTTTAACCTTCTCCAACTCAATCTTAGCTAACTCCAGCTCCCGCAAACTATCCTTCTCCTTCTCTCGCCTACCCTTCTCTGCTTGTTCCCTAGCCAATCTTGCCTCAATGATGGAGTCACTCAAACCTAGGGACTGAGCAAGGATCTACTATCTTAATTTTATTCAACTCTGAATCTACCTCAATCTCATAATATTCAGCAAGCTGGAGCAACTGAGGCTTCTTTAATTTTATCCAGTCCGTTGTCTGCAGATGGGCTTGGATAAAACTTTCCGGATCAAACTGAGACATTTTTGGGAAAAAATTTAAAAAATACCAAAAGCCCCCCAGCCGAAATGAGGACAGACCAGAGACCCCTAACTCTAAGGCTACTAAAATTCAAACACCAAGAGGTAACCTATATTCCCCTATTGGCCTAAAATCCCTAAGTACCACCAAAGTATGACTACAAAACTAAAAGTACTTGACAATTTTGGCCACCTTACCTCAAGTCCTCTCATAGGACTTCTGAAAGAACACATACAACTCAAGAAGCCCCAAGTAGGCCACAATTTCCAACAGGTATTTTTGAGTCAAATCAACACCACCAAATCAGATTTCCTGAGAACTCAACCAAACATACCCAATTACCAAAGGTCTAGACTGTATACAATCAAGCAACTCTGCAATCCAATACCCACCTTAGCAAACAGCTAACCTCAACAGAGCACAAAACTATCAAGTTACAATCACACAGCCAACAATTAGATCACGAAAATAAGGTGTTGAAATCTATTGTGATGAAATGAGAACTTGGGAGGGTTCACTCTTCTTACCTAAAGATCCTCGAAGAACCCAAGCGCTGACTCCATGGTCGACCAGCCCAAGCATGTAGAGATTATTCAAAAGGGTAGGTAGTAATCTGGAGGTGCAACAGTTTCCAGAGTGCTAGAGAAAAATCAGCGCCAAAACTTCCACCATCTTATATATATCCAAAACGACGCTCCGGTATCTGGCCTCCAAAACCAGAGGTCCTCCCCTTTAAAGGCTCCACTTCAAGATCTCAAGAAAAGTAAGACCCCCCCCCAGTGGCTGGAGTGTGTATTGTGGGAGTCAAGTGTCTATCCCAGTGCACCTAGTTTATAAGAATCTATATTCAACACCATTAACTCTATTGAGAGAAAATCCCAGTTACGAAAATAATCACACCCCTATGTAAGTCAAGGCCTCCTTAATCAACAACATTTTTATTTTGTCAATAAGGTCCATACCACACTTCTGACATATTTCATAAAATATCACCATTTAATATTCTAAACATGTACATAAACAAATGCATACATTTTCAAATGACCTTGCCTTTTCCCCACAGATATCAAATAGAAATCAGAAGAATATCTATTAAACATACCTGAAAACCTGATTTTGGTGGCCTTAAAAGTACACTTACCCTATAATATAGCGTGATTCATATATCAAAGTATATGATCACATTCTAAAGTTGTCATATTGAGAAACAATGATAGAAACATTTTACTTCTCAACCTCAAGTAGACTGTAAGTAATTATTCAAATTTCAAAATTTAACAACCTGGCTATTAGCTCAGACATTACATAATGTGGGTTAAAAGCTAAGTAGAACACTTGCTATTCATCATAATGACACGTTGGCTAGCTGCAGCAAACATTAGAAAAGTAAGCCTAATGCAATAAAAAGTTTTGATGACTTTGTTCACTTGAGATGGCTAAAGAAAAAAACACAAACTTCAAACAAAATGACTGTTACCAACCTGACATGGCGCGCGCTCCTCTGCTCTTTGGGGCTTGAAAACTCCAGAATCCGATAGCTGCTAATCACAACGTATTAGTTGACTGCACAAACTTCTTGTCACACAGCCCACAACACCAACTCACGTTTTTCAGAACAAATTCAAAAAAGCCACACCGAATTTCAGCTGTCTAAAATGCTTCATGAAGGCTGTGGTAAATTCAAAGACTGCCCATTACCACTGCTGCAATGCCCATTATCACAAGTGTCTGTGGTGCTGCATCAGCATTCATCTTCCATCAGTTCAACAATTTTTTTCCCCTCGTGTAAGACACCTCTGTGTTGATATCTTATGTGGAAAAAAAATAAATAAATACACACACACACACATTATATTAATTAATTATATTCTTATTGAAAGATGATACAGTAAACATATTAAAAATATTTCAGTGCAAATTTTCTGGTTCAACTTACAATGAACACTAATTATACAACTTTGCTATAAAAACTTTATCATGGAGGTAGTTTAGACCAGTTCTAAAAAAAATATCACTCAACACTAAACACACCCTTGTATTTACAGAAACTTTGAAAAAGCTAAACTTTTTAAGAAATATAATTCTGTTTAAAAATTTCTACAAAAAACAATAAACAAATTTCTTAAAATTGTGTTATTTGTGTTTGGTAGATTATTTCCTGGTTGTAACAATGCTTCTGGGCAATAAATCTTATACAGTTGGAAAGCCTGTTAAATGATGCCACATTTACCTTTTAAAGAGGCGCAACCCACATTCTCAGCTCTACTGCTCATCCCACAAATGCATGTTCCTTACAAATGTGGCACCGTTTAAAGGGGAAATTAACAGGCTTTCCAACGGTATGAGATAAACTGCCAAGAAGCATTGTTACAACAAGAAAAAATAATCTACCAAACACAAATTTCCTTACTTTTTGTGCTAAGTTTATTTTTATAAGATACTCTTTGCAGTTATTTGACATTATTTCATTTGAATTTTGCCAGTCTTTGCTTTCATTATTGTTTTTTGGATTTTGCTGATAAGGTCTTTTGCTTCTGGAATCTCTCCAGAGTCTGCTTCGTGGTTTGCTTGAGTTTTGACAAAAGTTTCAAGGGTGGGTGGGTCTTAGAAGACTACGTTCACCGTGAATCTCCTTTCGTCATCGATTTTGGACTTACAGGTGCTCTGAAACCTCCTCTGGGACCTAGCCACGCCCACCCCACCCCTAAATGGAACAAGCTTTTTTCCCCATACACAGCATCAGGTTAATTATCACTGTTCTGTATTAACCCTGTCATACTACCATAGCTACAGCTTTTTTAGTTAGCTTTCTAGTAACCGCCAACACGCTGTCTGTCACTGGGTTCTCTTGCCTGACCCGTGGAAGCTTTTTTCGCAGGACAAATTTGCCTGTTCTTTACCATGACCCTACTAATCTCTGTATTTTTTTGTTCCCTTTGTCTGGTTTTCTTTCTCCTGTCTCTCTCTCATGCTTTGAGATGTCCTGCTGCTCTCCAGGTGTTGCCCTGATCCAGCCCCTGTGTATCCTGTACAAGATCCTGGCCTTGTCTCATCTACACTATCATGCTTGGCCATGCTGTTTTACCTCAGATTAACTCTGCACCTACTTTTAATTCACACAGAATCCCTGATCACCTTCTCCTTCCTCAGACTCATACATCACTAATATACTACATTTACATTACTATAACCCCTTCATCTGTCATCATTTCACTTTTACTTCTGTTCTGTTCTCTGTTGTGTCTCCGGTGTGGACCCGAGGAGGATGGGTTCCCCGTATGAGTCTTGGTTCTTTCCAAGGTTTCTTCCTCATGTGCTGAGGGAGTTTTCCCTTGCCACTGTTGCCCCTGGCTTGCTCATAGGAGGCTTGGACCCGGATCTCTGTAAAGCTGCTTTGTGACGACTTTTTGTTGTGAAAAGCGCTATATAAATACAATTTGATTTGATTTGAATTAAATTTTAGTATTAAATAGCTGTTACAAACATTATAATAAATAGCTGAATGGTCTGAAGATATTGCAGATGCTCATATTTCTTCCCTATGTGTTTTTTCTCCATTCAGTTGACTAGAATTTTAAAAGGCTTATATTAGTGATTTGTGCAAAAATATGTATGGTCTTGCTTAATGTAATTATTATACTGTCTAGATAAAGTTTTATACAATTTCTTGTATTGTCAAATACGCTTTTTTTTCAACACAATATATATAGCAGGAAGTTTAAAAAAAAAACAGAAGTCTAAAAAAGTGCAGGAACATATGTTTGCAATCTGGAATAAAGAATACAAAACATAAATTAATTGTTATACTGACACAATTCCCAAAGTTAAAAGTCTGCATATTAAATACCAAACACAATGTTATTTTCAAAACACACACAGCATAGCAAAACTAGCACTAAATGTTAATCCCTATTTACAAGCACAATACTGGAGTTTTCTGTTCTTTTTTAAATGCTGAAGCAGTTACTTTTTGTTCTTGTTTCATCAGAAAATAACTGTCACTCTGTTTAAGGTGGAACAGGAGAACTTTTAACTGGATGCTAGCTAACATTAGCAGATGCTAACATACAAATATTCTGTAAAAAAAATAAAATAAAATAAAATAACAATTAAAATTTAAGCAGTACATTTCTTCGTAGATGTCTTTCAGTAACTGTAAAACATTTATTTAAATTATTTGCAATTTGCTAAGACACATGGAAGACCTTTACATCCTGAGGTAGTGATAGCTTACAACCCGGTCTCACACCTACTCGTGGTATAGTCACATATATAGGAGACTGCAATTCATGCTGAAAATATGCGATATGTCACGAATTGCAGACTACTATATCACGAGTAGGTGTGAGACCGGGTTGTAGCTTAACATTACTGGCTGATGTAACTTTGGTAACTGACAAAGCGACACATTTATGTTATGATTAAAACCAATATTTAACAAAAAATATATTCATTAAGCACATGTAAAATGTTGTATTCTAATCAAATGATATTTAAAAGAGACCGTAGCAAACTGGCTTCAATGGGAAAGCTCCATGGCTGGCGTTGCCAGCTCCCGCACGAGTTATGCACAGGGGCCATGTCTTCATTAATTCAGACTTATTATCCTGGATTTAAGTCCTTTATAGAGTATTTAGTTATTTTTTTATAACGTCTCTTCCTTACACATGTAAACAATCGTACACACACAAAAATGCGTGTATTTGTATAACTAAAAATGTGAGTCTGTAAACAAGTTTTAGTCCCCACACCGAGATTATATCCATCCACACACAGACAAAGAGAGAGTCCACCAGTTTCGCTACACTACACTTTGGTTGGGTTTTTATGTACGGTTTCTAATTCTATATTTTTGTTGTGATATCAGTTATAATTGAATATGTATTTTGTCTTGTTCACCAGTGATATTTTTCAGTTACTGTAGTTAAAACAGCATTTAACTAATCCTTACATATTCATGATAGGATTTACATCACACACTGTAGCTGACACGAAACATAAATCCTTTGTGAACATAGTCCCTACGTTTCATCTGAATTATTCATAACATAGTGAGCGAAGCACTGACCTATGGCTACGTTGAGCCCTACGTGAGCAGTGTGAAGACAGCAATATTAGTAAGCTGATCCCCATAGCAACTGGAAGTTAATTTTTCACAATAAAAAACCTCTGGTGTTTAGTACCTTAAAATTTGTAAACATGCATATTATTATATAACTTCATTCATAACATGCTCTAAAGCTTTTCATAATTTTATATCAAACAAACATCACTATTCTCTCACACTGTGTGTGACACATACTGAGATTTGACATTGATAAATTATGTGCATTCTTTTAATAGCATACTGCTAAACAATACAGTGTCAATACAAACCCATGGTGAAATTAACTTTCCAGATCCTCCTCTTTCTGTAAACATGTATATGTTAAAAGATACATTAAATTACTTATGTTTTATTTAATTATGTGTATCTACTTCTATATATAAATTAAGAGAGGATAAATCTCCTTCAAAATGAAATTGAACAAAAAATTCTAAATTAAAAAAGGGTTTTTTCAGCAGTTCAGTGGTGGTTGAAGTGAGGGGTTTATATATATATATATATATATATATATATATGTGTGTGTGTGTGCGTGTGTGTGTGTGTGTGTGCGTGCTTTAAAACGTATTTATATATGTATAATGTTTATACAAAATCTCATAAAAAAAAAAACATGGTCAAATCCAACACGTTTAGAGACCAACGACATTCCATACACCTGGACCCCCATGACTACTGACGAAGAACACTCAGAAAAGTGACACTGAGCCTGCTGTGGGCCAACGCTGTTTTCTGACTGTGACTCTGAGCCGAGTGTAGTCAATTCACAAAAAACATTATAAGAACGCAGTACCAAAGCATGGCTCAATGTTGCATGTAGGTATTTGAGTATACACTAAGTAGGCTACGAGCTTATTGTTTTTAGTCCAATACATTTTATAAACTTGAATTCCTGTTTTTTTTTCTTTCATTTGTTTTAAATTATGCTCTAAACGTGTTGGATTCTCCGTGTTAACACGCAGCGTATAATTTCGTGTTAACACGTTAAGTTTGTGTATTTCGTGAATCATGATGCTTTACTGCCACCTACTGGTGTATGGCGTTATTGCTGAAACAACATAAAGCCTTAACTTACCAAATAACGGAAACAATTCCAGTGTTTAATGTTCTGAACAATGTTTATGAGATTTTGTATAAACATTATACAAACATAATATTTATATAAACATAAATACGTTTAAAAGCGCACACACACATATATATATATACCCCTCACTTCAACCACCACTGAATTTACTGCTGAAAAAAGCCCTTTTTTAATTCAGATTTTTTTGTTCAATTTAATTTTGAAGGAGATTTATCCTCTCTTAACATATATAAGTACATACACATAATTAAATAACACATGAGTAAATTAATGTATCTTTACACATAGTATACATGTTTACAGAAAGAGGAGGATCTGGAAAGTTAATTTCACTATGGGTTTGTATTGACACTGTATTGTTTAGCAGTATGCTATTAAAAGAATGCACATAATTTATCAATGTGAATGAATTACGCCTCAGTATGTGTCACACACAGTGTGAGTGAATAGTGATGTTTGTTTCTTATAAAATTATGAAAAGCTTTAGAGCATGTTATGAATGAAGTTATATAATAATATGCATGTTTACAAATTTTAAGGTACTAAACAACAGTTTTTTTTTATTGTGAAACATAAACAGCTTACTAGTATTGCTGTCTTCACACTGCTCATGTAGGGCTCAACGTAGCCACAGGTCAGTGCTTAGCTCACTATGTTATGAATAATTCAGATGAAACGTAGGGACTACGTTCACAAAGGATTTATGTTTCGTGTCAGCTACAGGGTGTGATGTAAATCCTATCATGAATATGTAAGTACGCCCGGATTTGAGGCCTCCCATTGGCGAAAACCTTAAGAAGCGTGTAAACGTGTCAATTTTGGTCACGTTATCACGACAAAATTTTACGTGTCAACACGCAAATTTTTAATAACGTGTTAACGAGCATGTGTTCACACGTTTAGAGCCCAACGCTGTTCTATAAGAGACCAACGCCATTCCATACACCTGGACCCCCATGACTGCTGACGAAGTGACACTGAGCATTACATTATCACTCACACTATACAGTGTAAAAAGAAAATTGCTTCAATTGGTAACAAGTAATTCAATTAAGTTTTTTCAATTTATTTTTTTAAGGTTAAACTTAAACAATTAAGTTGGATAAACTTAATTGAATTACTTGTTACCAATTGAAGCAATTCAATTAAGTTGGATCAACTGTTTTCTTTTTACAGTGTACTTAAAATACAGCTTACATTTAAATAATTTTAAAAGTGTTTTTTAGCATGTTATTTTAGTTTTGCAAATAGGAGTCAAATACCTTTACGCTACTCAGAAATTCAACTTGGTTAAAATAATAAATCTACATTGCACAAATGGAATATTTTAAAATTTTATTGTGAAAACCTCACAAACTTAGTTTTTCACAAAAACTTGTGCATTAAACATACTACAGATGCATCCCATCTCCTCCAAAGGCTGCCCTTCTACTCCTGTACAGTTTAAGGAGTTTTGGCACATGTGTCCAGTGCATCATGAAACTGACTCTTCAGGTTGATGGCAGTTATTCTACGAAACTCACTGCATATCTAGAGAGAGAGAGGAGTAAACAATAGAGAATACAGATTATCAGTCATTACGTACAGAGCCTGAACATTTCTAGACAAACACTGATTCAGTTGATAACAGTTATGCAGGGATCCAGACAAAAACCATCCCGTCATCCCAAGGCCAAAAAAATAGCCCACAGGAAAATTGCTCTTTTGGGACGCTTTCGTGACAAATGTTGTGCGCGATAAAACTTGTTGCCTTTAAATAACATTACTGTGGTTGGACAATGCTGTACGCTTCTTGGTTAATAAGTAAATAACTAAAAAAATAAGTAAATAATCCAAACAGCTGATGACTTCGCATTATAACAGTTTTGGAACTGTTCTGGGGAAAAAAAGTTAAGTATCATTTTAGACAAGTAAACTAGATTGGTTCACACTAGGTTTTGCAGTGTGAAACAATCCTACAAAAACTATAAAAAGAAAAATATGCTGAAATGGGCCAGAGTCACAAGTACAGCAAACAAACACTACTCACCTGACTCTCCAAGAACAGTGCTGGCCATCATTCTCGAACCAGACCAACCAGAGGTTCCTGCTCAACAACCTCCTTCCACCGTAAAGAAAATGTATGTAGATAATTTACTGTGACATTTTGAAAAACGACATATCAAGGAACACACACAATTGGAGTGAAAACAGGGCCAGCGTGTACCATGAAATCCATGGCGTACTCTGTGGTGCTTCAACCCAACGTCTGTGTCTTGGCTTGTGAAAGAGCAGATTTTGCACTTCATCTAATGTATCCCTTTTTTCCTTGAAAATGAAAACAATATTAGTGTTAGTATTGTCATTGTACACAATTATAGTTTGTAAATGCAATTACAGAACCACAAACTCTATGTAACGTTATTTAATGTTTTTGTAATTTATTTACACACACACACACATATATTACATTTAGCTAAATGTTTTGAGAAACAGACGATGTTAGGTATAGTGCTAGTGCTGTTAGACACCTACGAACTTCTCAAAAGCAAAACAAAAAACAAATAGTAGGTCTGATTCAGACAATACGGATATTTTTGTATCTTTGACGGCTTAATCTTGTAATAACACCCTGCTGCTTTCATATAAATGATATCAGACTAAAGGAGCGTTGTTGTAGTCAGCATCCTGAATTTTCCGTTCTACCTTAAACAGCTCAACAAACACCGAGGAGGCTCAATATAGCGTTACCTATTCCGGTATTTAAGGTGGAATGGAAAAAAGCCAGCCAACAAGATACATAACATTTTCAAAATAGAACATAAAGAAAGCGCTCAGGCTTGTTACAGCCTGCTTGAGTCTGTTACGTTGGGCATTTGATTAAATGAAACAAACGGCTCATATTCAAACTTTCCATGGCTCAGTCGAGTTGGCAAAGTTAGCTAATATAACAATGCCACGGCAATTTCCCTCACATATTCACGGCTTTAAGATAGTGTTAAAACTAGAAACGTAACTTTAAAATGCTTTGTGAACTATCACTAGTTATTTACCTCAATCTTGAATTTCTCCAAACTTCGAGCCACAACAAAGAGGAATCAACCGTCCTTCGCGCGTATTCCCGAACCTCCCACTGAGCATGCGCATGACTAGAACAGAGCATGCGCAGGTTTATCTTAATCAGCAACTTTTCCAAACAAATCTTCTCAACACATTTTTTATGTTGTGCCTACAGGTTGATCAGAACAATACATTTCGTGTTAGATGAACTATCACACAATTGAGTTCTATTCCCAACTCACTATTTCAATGTATAATCAACTAAATTTGAAGTTAGATTTTTTACAGTGCAGTCTGTTTTTTTTTTTAAGGTTTATTAAATGTTTGGTTATGGTGGGTAGCATACTTACTGTTTTATCCGAGTCACGTCGACCGTCGATGTTCGGAAGAAAAAGCGGGGCGCACCTGTTGTCGGTACCAGAGATCTGCCTCGCGCAAAGCTTACGTAATGACGTCAGACGTAAAGCTGCTTTAAACTTAATTGTTTCACGTAGTCTCAAAGTAAAAAGTTATTTTGAGATAAAATGTGTGACTTTTAAGTTAATTGAACTCATGAAAGTAAGTTGTAGGAACTAAGGCAAAAGAATTAATTGAGGTTAATGTAAATAAGTCTATAATAGGAACTACTGCCCAAATACACTTTTTAGAGTGTACAAATGAGTATGTGCAAGTGTGTAAAGCTCTGATATTTAAGTACCCTTTTCTGAAGGAAAATGAGGGGAATGGATGTGTGAGTTAATTCTAATAGTGAAAATTACTTTATTGTTGTTTTTATACTTGTTCTTGTATAATTCAATTTGGAAACAGGTTATTTTCATTTTAAATGGCTTGGCCTGCTCTAAGTGTGTAGAATTACATGAGGTTTCGTAGTTACGGCTGGTAAAATATAGCGCGGATAAGCCCGTTGCAGTGGGCAGACAAGGTGCACTATATTCTGAAGCAACTTTGCGGTTGTATTTTTGGTTGTACACAAGGGACCAAAACTTGCTATATGTTGCTGAACAGCTTTTGATTTGCTCTACAACATTTCTTGTCGACTTTTCTTAGTAAGATAGGGATATCCAAACTCAGATATTTCTGTAATGGTAATTTTTATATGTCTCTGTTGAAAGAACTTGTCTGCTTGTTTGTCAGTATATTCATTTCTAATCGTCAACAGAGCTCAAAAACTAAGTGTATGTCAGGTCAGCTCGAGGTCAATGCTTTATTAGAACAAACCACATCTTGTATATCAAACTGAGATGTCTCTAAGGAAACTAAGCTTGCAGAAACATCGAGTGATTATCTTATGGTTATGACGTATAAACTACCTATATAAATATCTCTGTGAAAACATCTCCTTTGTCCACATTCACATAGTACTCTCTGCTATTGTATGTTGACCACCTTAAGGTTAAATAAACTACTTTCTGATTCCAAATGCTCTGTTAGATTTCAATTCTTAATACTTGTCCTTATTTTCTCCATCACAATTTCAAAAATACATATCAAATTCAAATGTGTACACAGTGCACATTTTAAAATGCTTGTGACAATGATACATGTGTACGTTGAACGTTTTCAAACCCATGCCTTCTTTTTTGTACAAGACTCTGTGTATAATCAGTAATGTTGGAATTGAAATGTCCAAAATTGGAATAATCTGAAATATGTAACATGGAAAAGGTTAAGTACTAGCTGCCTGAGTACCATTTTCAAATGACCAATCATATGTTGCATTAACTTAATAAAAAATAAATAAAAACTACACTGACATACTACCATCTGGCCACAAATGGGAGTATGTGTCCACAATTCCATTTAGACCTAACAGGTGGTGGTGGGGTCTTAGGTCCGAAAGGCCATTTAGTCGAGAAAATAGCAGTTGCTTACCTCTTCGTAGTACCACACCATCCCAATCCACATATATGATACGCTGCTTGGTGGACCTTATCGGCCTAGCGCGCGGCGCACCCTAGACGATTTTTTTTGCAGAGCCCGGGGTCGGGTCCTGGGCACACGTGGTGGGAGCTAAAAATCCTCAAAGTTTGGGCCTTTTACCCGCAATTCTGCATCAATCCACCAGGTGGCTCCCGGAACGTCTCGATTCCAATATATTCCATTACATTCCATTACAGGCAAATATATTGGGATTGGGATGGCGTATATATTTATCATTCGTTGAAGTGTTTTGTAATGTTTTTAATACTTTTAACATGCCCAACATCCATAGACATTAACATTTTAAAGTGTTGGCTACTTTGATAAGGCAACACAAACGTCCTTTCACAAAGTTTCCAACTATCTTTGATATATTTATAATGCCAGTAAACCGACAAACACGTAACCACAGTGAGCCAGCCTGCCCTTCTGAAACTCTTGTCCGAACGCCTTACTTTCAAATTTTCAAGTTACCTAACGTTACTGCTGCATTACTTAAGGTGGAAGCGAAAAATGTAAAAGCTTCTGAGCGAACACCAGTCAGAATCCGAATGTTAAACAATACACCTGCATATAGTCAGCACAAAAAGATTGCTCACACATTAAAATCATGCCCAAGATAATGGAACGATGACGTTCAGAAGTAAGTTATAATCCAGCGTAGTACTAGGTTATTGTTTTGGCACCACAAGGACAGATGCTGTACTTCATCCCGGTAGGGCGTTTCATTATTGTCTGTAATCAAGCCTATCACCATGGTGTCATCTGCGAATTTGACTATGGTGTTTGAACCATAGGCAGGTACACAGTCATGGGTGAAGAGAGAGTACAGAATCGGGCTAAGAACACAACCTTGTGGAACGCCAGTGTTCAAGGTGATGGTTGATGAATGAAGGTTGCCTAATCTAACAGATTGGGGTCTGTTAGACAGGAAGTCTAAAATCCAGTGGCAGAGTGATGTGCTGATACCCAGATGGTTGAGTTTGGATATCAGCATAGACGGAATCACTGTGTTGAATGCAGAACTAAAATCGATGAACAGCATACTCACCTATGAGTTTTGACAGTCCAGTTGGGTTAGTGCCGTGTGTAGTGCTGTTGAGATAGCGTCCTCGGTGGATCTGTTGCTACGATAAGCAAACTGGTGTGGGTCCAGCGTAGCAGGCAGGCAGGATTTCAAGTGAGAAAGAACTAGTCTTTTAAAGCACTTGGAAATTATTGGGGTGAGTGCTACAGGTCGAAAGTCATTAAAGTCTGAAGCAGTAGAATGCCTAGGCACAGGCACAATGATGGCTGACTTAAAGATAGATGGTACAGCTGCCTGGGCAAGCGAAACATTAAAGATGTGAGCGAAGACACCCGCAAGTTCCACAGCACAAGCTCTTAGCACACGGCCAGGTACACCATCAGGGCCAGCTGCCTTCCGTGCATTCACTCTGCTCAGCATGCGACTGACATCCGAAGTGGAAAGTACAAGTGGGTTGTCGTCGGTGGAAGATTTATTGAAGATATCAATATCATCTGGTCGAAACGAGCGTAGAAGTTGTTCAGCTCATCAGGGACTGAAGCACTGTTGGTAGATGGAACAAAGCTAGTTGGTTTATAGTCAGTCAGGGCGTGTATTCCCTGCCACGTACGCCGAGGGTCAGAGGAGGTAAAGTGCTCCTCAATCCGGCGTTTGTAGCAGTGCTTGGCTATAGCTATTAGTCTCTTCATATTGCCAGCAACCCCAGTGGGCGGTACAGAGGACTCTTGTACCCTGAGCGCTTGTTGATTTGTTTCAGGACAGAGTTAGTGTAGGTGTCCAAGTGGATGTGTGAGACTGTGGTGGCTCGGGCAGCATACTCACTCCAGTCGGTGTGCTGGAACTGTTGCTGAAGGAAGGAGTCAGCCCCATCCATCCAGATCTTTACAGTTCTGGTTGAAGGCTTAATCCTATGCATGACTGCAGTGTATTTGGGAAGCAGGAACAAAGAAAGATAATCGGACAGTCCAAGATGGGGGAGGGGTGTTGTTTTGAAGCTGGTTAAAGTCAAACCGATGCTGAATCCGGTGTTTGTGCGGTGAATGTTAATTTCCAAAAGTGTCTGTCTGTCGTAACTGTAGTTCGCAAGAGTTATTTGCGCAAGAAAACTGGAGATAGCTAAGTACAGAAGTATAACATCACTAAAACCGGTAAGACGCTGAGCCTCGCAGTGTGATCGCGATGCCATCTTGGTCCTGGGAGACCAAGGACCATTTCCTATGGAAATCAAGGTCCCAGAATCTGGAGGAAGAGAGGAGAGGCACAGAATCCACGTTGCTCGAGGTACCCTGCAAAGTTTCCACAGTCAGTGGCAGTTTGGGGTCCCATGTCATCTGATGGTGTGGGTCCACTGTATTTTCTGAGGTCCAAGGTCAACGCAGCCGCCTACCAGGGAGATTTAGATTACTTTATGCTTCCTTATGCCTCCAAGCGAGGTGGGTTAGTGCAGTGTGTAGTGCTGTTGAGATAGCGTCCTCGGTGGATCTGTTGCTACGATAAGCAAACTGGTGTGGGTCCAGCGTAGCAGGCAGGCAGGATTTCAAGTGAGAAAGAACTAGTCTTTTAAAGCACTTGGAAATTATTGGGGTGAGTGAGGCACAAGCACAACGATGGCTGACTTAAAGATAGATGGTACAGCTACCTGGGCAAGCGAAACATTAAAGATGTGAGTGAAGACACCCGCAAGTTCCACATCACAAGCTCTTAGCACCCGGCCAGGTACACCATCAGGGCCAGCTACCTTCCATGCATTCACTCTGCTCAGCATGCGACTGACGTCCGAAGTGGAAAGTACAAGCTCGCACAAATCACTCAGAGAGAGCGGGCAGCATGCACAAAACACTCAGAGAGAGCGCGCAGTTTGCACAAAACACTCAGAGAGCGCGCAGATTGCACAAAACACTCAGCGAAAGCGCGCAGCACGCACAAAACCCTCAGCGAGAGCGCGCAGTTTGCACAAAACACACAGAGAGAGCGCAAAGCTCGCAAAAAAAAACTCAGAGAGAGCGCGCAGTTCGCACAAAACACTCATAGAGAGCGCGCAGTTTGCACAAAACACTCAGAGGGATGCGCAAAGCTCGCAAAAAAAAAAAAAAAAAAAAAAAAAAAAAAAAATAAAACCTGAGAGAGCGCGCAGCGCGCACAAAACATTCAGCGAGAGCGCGCAGTTTGCACAAAACACACAGAGAGAGCGCGCAGCACGCACAAAACACTCAGAGAGAGCGCGCAGCACTCACAAAATTTCTGTTGAAGCCATAGCATAACTCAATGGTGAGTCAAAAGCGGCAGAGGTTACTTTTTTTTTTAAAAAACCGTGACCCAGGCAAAGCTCCATATTTGTAACGGCAAATGCAAAGCTGGTTAAGGCATAACTTTGTTGGGGTTAACCTTTTGTCTGAAGTGTCTTACATAACTTCAAGTCTTGTGTGAATGTGTTCACCGGAAAAATACTCCAACAGCGCTCCGTATAACATGGATAAAACAATTATTTACAACACATACCAAGTCGACGTTAACAGAGCACGTTTTATAAATAATATAGAAGACACGGGTTAGCCTTTTTTTTGTAAGCACAGGGCTGACATTTTATGAAACACACTTTACCTTGTGTGAGCACTATATCTACAATGTTTGAATCCATTTTTAAAAAAGGTTCTTCTTTTTTGCAGCTTGAACACAACTAAATCAGATGCAGTGGGCATGTAAATTTTGCAAATTTGTGTATGAAAGAAAGGGCAACTGCTTAGACATTACAGATACAGAAACATGGTGGTTACAGCCACCAGTGAAACGCATGTTGGAGCGCTGGCCAGCCCTTTTCAGAAAGCAGCAGGTATGGTAACAAATATGTAATTTATGTAAAATAAAACATACAATCGTATTAACATGAACATATTACTTCTACAAGAGTAAATGTATTTTAATTTGTGTAATCTGTTAATGTGGTACAAATCGAATTATGGCTCTATGTGTGCTGTGTTTTTCCTAAAGGTTTTTGCTGAGTTCACAAGGGTGGCAAGTAAAGATCTTGAACAAGACTTTTTTGAGGCCTTGGACAGTCACACCCCACGATTCCTTGAGATCTTTAAATCCAGGAAAGGAATTATTGGCAGTACACTTGCAGACATTGTTGCCCAAGTTGAAATTAAGGTAAGGAATCTTTTTATTACAATTTGGAATGTTACTTTTATAAGAGTGATCCAGTCACCTCCTTAATGGAACACTAGATAATATTTTTTACCTTAATTTTTTAGCTTAATTACAGCTTAAAAATCATTGTGATGCTCCACTGATCTTAGCTAGTGTTCCTTTAAGGTTGGTTAGTTTTCCTGTAGACTTGTCATCATCAACTAATTCCAAACATGAGAACCAACATTTATTTGCCATGGAGCTGCACTATTTCCCGAAAACTATTAAAGACAAATCAGTTATTTTTGTGCTGTGTAATGTTTCTTTCATTTTTAATGGTTCTTTCTAAAACCATGGAGCCCAAAGACAGACAAGTTAAACAAAACAGCACAAACACCCAATAATATTTTTTTTAGCAGATGAATCCTGTTTTAATGGGATGGTAACATATATTATAGAACACAGACACCTATGTGTTTTAACTTATAATTTATCACACATTTGTCTCATGTTTATTTTTAGATATTTTGGTTTGTTTTTTCTTAACTTGTAGATCCAGGATATTACAGCAATGTGGACTGCTGTCCTTCGTTGTCTTCCAGGTTTATCTTGGAGATTAGGCAGTGAGTACTTCAAGGTCTGTTTTGTAAGTATTACATCAAATTGTATAATTAAAATTTACTTAGTGAAGACATGAAGGTTTTGCAATAATATATTTTTTCATTATATTTACCTTTTGTCTGCAGGATTCAGATACCATCACAGATTTCATTCAGGTTCCTGATGGGTTATTGACTGTTATACCTGAAGACAGCCAGCAACCAGGTCCAAATGCCATACACTTTGAGCCATCTAGCATTAATATCATACTGGAAGGTAACGTTATGGAGAACATTGAAAACCATGCTCAAGCTATTTGCCTGACATTTGAACTACTATAAAACCTTCATTTGGACTATCCCAAAAGACTGGAGAACACATTTGACTTGCTAAACCTGGGAGTAGGCAATCTGAGCCCAAAATAATTTAAGGGATTTCTAAGTTTCGATGGACCCAGCTTTACCCTCTTATTGATGTTAGGCTCTCATTTATATGGTTTGCACTTGCAAAATGTTCTTGTGTTGTTCATAATGTGTCAAAGCACTTAAATTTATTGTGCAAAACTTTAGCTTGGTTAAGTGCATTAAACATTATTGTACATTTTTGTTTATTACACAGACTGTGCCATTTGAGTCATTCAAGAATAAAGATTACTGGAGGTTTTCTTTTAAAAAATATTTTTAATTGACTTAAATGTGGAATTAATTTTATTTTTGGGTAACTTTATGTATTTAGATAGGCTGATGTGCTCTGTGATGTAATGGAATTTGATTAAAATAAACCAGAAGTACTACTGAATAATAATTCTTTGTTGTGCTTACTTTATTTTTCTAAGGCAATCGGTTTCCTAAATTCTATTAAGTAAACAGGACTCTTGTGGAATTATGTTAACTTGGGTAACATAAGTTGGCAGTACTTAAAAATGGCAACTTACATCTATGTACTACTTAATGTCAGAACAACTCATATCAATTAAGTAAATACAGTTGCGTTTTAAGTACACTTAAATGATAGACGTTAAGTTAACATAACTTCAAAATAATAGTTATATTTACTTAACTATTTCAAGGCAACCGGATTCCTAAATTCCTTTAAGTAAGATCAACTTATCACATTTTACAGTGCAAAGAAAAACCTCAGCGAGAGCCCGCAGGACGTACAAAACACTCAGCGAGAGGGTGCAGCACGCACAAAACCCTCAGCGAGAGCGCGCAGCACGCACAAAACACACAGAGAGAGAGCGCAGTTTGCACAAAATACTCAGAGAGACCGCAAAGCTCGCAAAAAAAACCTAAGAGAGATAGCGCAGTCCGCACAAAACACTCAGCGAGAGCCAGCAGTTTGCACAAAACACTCAGATCGCAAAGCTCGCAAGAAAAACCTCAGACAGATCGCACAGCACGCACAAGATACTCAGAGAGATCGCAAAGCAAAAAAAACCTCAGAGAGAGCGCAAAGCTCGCAAAAAAACACAGAGATCGCAAAGCTCACAAAAAAACCTCAGAGAGATCGCGCAGCACCCACAAAACACTCAGAGAGATCGCAAAGCTCACAAAAAAACCTCAGACAGATCGCGCAGCACCCACAAAACACTCAGAGAGATCACAAAGCTCGCAAGAAAAGCCTCAGAGAGATCGAGCAGCACGCAAAAAACACTCAGAGAGATTGCAAAGCTCATAAAAAAAACCTCAGAGAGATCGCGCAGCATGCACAAAACACACAGAGAGATCACAAAGCTCACAAAAAAAAAACATCAGAGAGATGGCGCAGCACGCACAAAACACACAGAGAGATCGCAAAGCTCGCAAGAAAAACCTCAGAGAGATTGCGCAGCATGCACAAAACCCACAGAGAGATCGCAAAGCTCACAAAAAAAACTCAGAGAGAGCGCGCAGCACGCACAAGATACTCAGAGATCGCAAAGCTCACAAAAAAAAACCTCAGACAGATCGCGCAGCACGCACAAAACACACAGAGAGATCGCAAAGCTCACAAGAAAAGCCTCAGAGAGATTGCAAAGCTCACAAAAAAACCTCAGAGAGCGCGCAGCATGCACAAAACACACAGAGAGATCGCAAAGCTCATAAGAAAAGCCTCAGAGAGATCGCAAAGCTCACAAAAAAACCTCAGAGAGATCGCAAAGCTCGCAAGAAAAACCTCAGACAGATCGCGCAGCATGCACAAAACCCACAGAGAGATCGCAAAGCTCACAAAAAAAAATCAGAGAGAGCGCGCAGCACGCACAAGATACTCAGAGATCGCAAAGCTCACAAAAAAAAACCTCAGACAGATCGCGCAGCACGCACAATACATTCAGAAAGATCGCAAAGCTCACAAAAAAAACCTCAGACAGATCGCGCAGCACGCACAAAACACACAGAGAGATCGCAAAGCTCACAAAAAAAAACTCAGACAGATCGCGCAGCACGCACAAAACACAGAGATCGCAAAGCTCGCAAAAAAACCTCAGAGAGATCGCAAAGCTCGCAAGAAACGCCTCAGACAGATCGCGCAGCACCCACAAAACACTCAGAGAGATCGCAAAGCTCACAAAAAAACCTCAGACAGATCGCGCAGCACCCACAAAACACTCAGAGAGATCGCAAAGCTCGCAAGAAAAGCCTCAGAGAGATCGAGCAGCACCCACAAAACACTCAGAGAGATCGCAAATCTCATAAAAAAAACCTCAGAGAGATCGCGCAGCATGCACAAAACACACAGAGAGATCACAAAGCTCACAAAAAAAAACATCAGAGAGATGGCGCAGCACGCACAAAACACTCAGAGAGATCGCAAAGCTCACAAAAAAAAAAACATCAGAGAGATGGCGCAGCACGCACAAAACACACAGAGAGATCGCAAAGCTCACAAAAAAACCTCAGAGAGAGCGCGCAGCCCGCACAAAACACTCAGAGAGATCGCAAAGCTCACAAAAAAACCTCAGAGAGATCGCAAAGCTCGCAAGAAAAACCTCAGAGAGATCGCAAAGCTCGCAAGAAAAACCTCAGACAGATCGCGCAGCATGCACAAAACACACAGAGAGATCGCAAAGCTCACAAGAGAAGCCTCAGAGAGATCGCAAAGCTCACAAAAAAACCTCAGAGAGATCGCAAAGCTCGCAAGAAAAACCTCAGAGAGATCGCGCAGCATGCACAAAACCCACAGAGAGATCGCAAAGCTCACAAAAAAAACTCAGAGAGAGCGCAGCACGCACAAGATACTCAGAGAGATCGCAAAGCTCGCAAAAAAAACCTCAGAGAGATCGCGCAGCATGCACAAAACCCTCAGAGAGATCGCAAAGCTCACAAAAAAAACTCAGACAGATCGAGCAGCATGCACAAAACACACAGAGAGATCGCAAAGCTCGCAAAAAAACACTCAGAGAGATCGCGAAGCTCACAAAAAACCTCAGACAGATCGCGCAGCACCCACAAAACACTCAGAGAGATCGCAAAGCTCGCAAGAAAAGCCTCAGAGAGATCGAACATCACGCAAAAAACACTCAGAGAGATCGCAAAGCTCACAAGAAAAAAAACATCAGAGAGATGGCGCAGCACGCACAAAACACTCTGAGGTTTTCTTGTGAGCTTTGCGATCTCTCTGAGTGTTTTTTGCGTGATGTTCGATCTCTCTGAGGCTTTTCTTTCGAGCTTTGCGATCTCTCTGAGTGTTTTGTGGGTGCTGCGCGATCTGTCTGAGGTTTTTTGTGAGCTTTGCGATCTCTCTGAGTGTTTTTTTGCGAGCTTTGCGATCTCTCTGTGTGTTTTGTGCGTGCTGCGCCATCTCTCTGATGTTTTTTTGTGAGCTTTGTGATCTCTCTGTGTGTTTTGTGCGTGCTGCGCGATCTGTCTGAGGTTTTCTTGTGAGCTTTGCGATCTCTCTGAGAGATCTCGCAGCACGCACAAAACACACAGAGAGATCGCAAAGCTCACAAAAAAAACCTCAGACAGATCGCGCAGCACGCACAAAACACACAGAGAGATCACAAAGCTCACAAAAAAACATCAGAGAGATGGCGCAGCATGCACAAAACACACAGAGAGATTGCAAAGCTCACAAAAAAAAAAAACATCAGAGAGATGGCGCAGCACGCACAAAACACTCAGAGAGATCGCAAAGCTCACAAAAAAAAAACATCAGAGAGATGGCGCAGCACGCACAAAACACAGAGAGATTGCAAAGCTCACAAGAAAAGCCTCAGAGAGATCGCAAAGCTCACAAAAAAACCTCAGAGAGATCGCAAAGCTCGCAAGAAAAACCTCAGAGAGATCGCAAAGCTCGCAAGAAAAACCTCAGACAGATCGCGCAGCATGCACAAAACACACAGAGAGATCGCAAAGCTCACAAAAAAAACATCAGAGAGATGGCGCAGCATGCACAAAACACACAGAGAGAGCGCGCAGCACGCACAAGATACTCAGAGAGATCGCACAGTTTGCACAAAATACACAGAGAGATCGCGCAGCACGCACAAAACACACAGAGAGATCGCAAAGCTCACAAAAAAACCTCAGACAGATCGTGCAGAACGCACAATACATTCAGAGAGATCGCAAAGCTCACAAAAAAAACCTCAGACAGATCGCACAGCACGCACAAAACACACAGAGATCTCAAAGCTCACAAAAAAAAACTCAGACAGATCGCGCAGCACGCACAAAACACACAGAGATCGCAAAGCTCGCAAAAAAACCTCAGAGAGATCGCAAAGCTCGCAAGAAACGCCTCAGACAGATCGCGCAGCACCCACAAAACACTCAGAGAGATCGCAAAGCTCACAAAAAAACCTCAGACAGATCGCGCAGCACCCACAAAACACTCAGAGAGATCGCAAAGCTCGCAAGAAAAGCCTCAGAGAGATCGAGCAGCACCCACAAAACACTCAGAGAGATGGCAAATCTCATAAAAAAAACCTCAGAGAGATCGCGCAGCATGCACAAAACACACAGAGAGATCGCAAAGCTCACAAAAAAAAACATCAGAGAGATGGCGCAGCATGCACAAAACACACAGAGAGATCGCAAAGCTCACAAGAAAACCTCAGAGAGAGCGCGCAGCCCGCACAAAACACTCAGAGAGATCGCAAAGCTCACAAAAAAACCTCAGAGATCGCAAAGCTCGCAAGAAAAACCTCAGAGAGATCGCAAAGCTCACAAGAAAAGCCTCAGAGATCGCAAAGCTCACAAAAAAACCTCAGAGAGAGCGCGCAGCCCGCACAAAACACTCAGAGAGATCGCAAAGCTCACAAAAAAACCTCAGAGAGATCGCAAAGCTCGCAAGAAAAACCTCAGAGAGATCGCAAAGCTCGCAAGAAAAACCTCAGACAGATCGCAAAGCTCGCAAGAAAAACCTCAGAGAGATCTCGCAGCACGCACAAAACACACAGAGAGATCGCAAAGCTCACAAAAAAAACCTCAGACAGATCGCGCAGCACGCACAAAACACACAGAGAGATCACAAAGCTCACAAAAAAAACATCAGAGAGATGGCGCAGCACGCACAAGATACTCAGAGATCGCAAAGCTCACAAAAAAAAACCTCAGACAGATCGCGCAGCACGCACAAAACACTCAGAGAGATCGCAAAGCTCGCAAAAAAAACCTCAGACAGATCGCGCAGCACGCACAAAACACTCAGAGAGATCGCAAAGCTCGCAAAAAAAACCTCAGACAAATCGCGCAGCATGCACAAAACCCTCAGAGAGATCGCAAAGCTCACAAAAAAAACATCAGAGAGATGGCGCAGCATGCACAAAACACACAGAGATCGCAAAGCTCACAAAAAAAAACCTCAGACAGATCACGCAGCATGCACAATACATTCAGAGAGATCGCAAAGCTCACAAAAAAAGCCTCAGAGAGATCGCGCAGCATGCACAAAACACACAGAGAGATCGCAAAGCTCGCAAAAGAACCTCAGAGAGATCGCAAAGCTCGCAAGAAACGCCTCAGAGAGATCGCGCAGCACGCACAAAACACACAGAGAGATCGCAAAGCTCGCAAAAAAACACAGAGATCGCAAAGCTCACAAAAAAACATCAGAGAGATGGCGCAGCACGCACAAAACACTCAGAGATCGCAAAGCTCACAAGAAAAGCCTCAGAGAGATCGAACAGCACGCACAAAACACACAGAGAGATTGCAAAGCTCACAAGAAAAGCCTCGGAGAGATCGCAAAGCTCACAAAAAAACCTCAGAGAGAGCGCGCAGCCCGCACAAAACACTCAGAGAGATCGCAAAGCTCACAAAAAAACCTCAGAGAGATTGCAAAGCTCGCAAGAAAAACCTCAGACAGATCGCAAAGCTCGCAAGAAAAACCTCAGACAGATCGCGCAGCATGCACAAAACACACAGAGAGATCGCAAAGCTCACAAGAAAAGCCTCAGAAAGATCGCAAAGCTCACAAAAAAACCTCAGAGAGATCGCAAAGCTCGCAAGAAAAACCTCAGAGAGATCGCGCAGCACGCACAAAACACAGAGAGATCGCAAAGCTCGCAAGAAAAGCCTCAGAGAGATGGCAAAGCTCACAAAAAAACCTCAGAGAGAGCGCGCAGCATGCACAAAACACTCAGAGAGAGCGCGCAGCATGCACAAGATACTCAGAGAGATCGCAAAGCTCACAAAGAAAACCTCAGACAGATCGCGTAGCACGCACAAAACACACAGAGATCGCAAAGCTCGCAAGAAAAGCCTCAGAGAGATGGCAAAGCTCACAAAAAAACCTCAGAGAGAGCGCGCAGCATGCACAAAACACTCAGAGAGATCGCAAAGCTCGCAAGAAAAGCCTCAGAGAGATCGCAAAGCTCACAAAAAAACCTCAGAGAGATCGGGCAGCATGCACAAAACACACAGAGAGATCACAAAGCTCACAAAAAAAAAACATCAGAGAGATGGCGCAGCATGCACAAAACACACAGAGAGATCGCAAAGCTCACAAGAAAACCTCAGAGAGAGCGCGCAGCCCGCACAAAACACTCAGAGAGATCGCAAAGCTCACAAAAAAACCTCAGAGATCGCAAAGCTCGCAAGAAAAACCTCAGAGAGATCGCAAAGCTCACAAGAAAAGCCTCAGAGAGATCGCAAAGCTCACAAGAAAACCTCAGAGAGAGCGCGCAACCCGCACAAAACACTCAGAGAGATCGCAAAGCTCACAAAAAAACCTCAGAGAGATCGCAAAGCTCGCAAGAAAAACCTCAGAGAGATCGCAAAGCTCGCAAGAAAAACCTCAGACAGATCGCAAAGCTCGCAAGAAAAACCTCAGAGAGATCGCGCAGCATGCACAAAACCCACAGAGAGATCGCCAAGCTCACAAAAAAAACTCAGAGAGAGCGCGCAGCACGCACAAGATACTCAGAGATCGCAAAGCTCACAAAAAAAAACCTCAGACAGATCGCGCAGCACGCACAAAACACTCAGAGAGATCGCAAAGCTCGCAAAAAAAACCTCAGACAGATCGCGCAGCACGCACAATACATTGAGAGATCGCAAAGCTCGCAAAAAAACCTCAGACAAATCGCGCAGCATGCACAAAACCCTCAGAGAGATCGCAAAGCTCACAAAAAAAAACTCAGACAGATCGAGCAGCATGCACAAAACACACAGAGAGATCGCAAAGCTCACAAAGAAAAACCTCAGACAGATCGCGCAGCATGCACAAAACACACAGAGAGATCGCAAATCTCGCAAGAAAAGCCTCAGAGAGATCTCGCAGCACGCACAAAACACACAGAGAGATCGCAAAGCTCACAAAAAAAACCTCAGAAAGATCGCGCAGCACGCACAAAACACACAGAGATCACAAAGCTCACAAAAAAAACATCAGAGAGATGGCGCAGCATGCACAAAACACACAGAGATCGCAAAGCTCACAAAACAAACCTCAGACAGATCACGCAGCATGCACAATACATTCAGAGAGATCGCAAAGCTCACAAAAAAAAAACTCAGACAGATCACGCAGCATGCACAAAACACACAGAGAGATCGCAAAGCTCGCAAGAAAAGCCTCAGAGATCGCGCAGCACGCACAAAACACACAGAGAGATCGCAAAGCTCGCAAAAGAACCTCAGAGAGATCGCAAAGCTCGCAAGAAACGCCTCAGAGAGATCGCGCAGCACGCACAAAACACACAGAGAGATCGCAAAGCTCGCAAAAAAACACAGAGATCGCAAAGCTCACAAAAAAACATCAGAGAGATGGCGCAGCACGCACAAAACACTCAGAGAGATCGCAAAGCTCACAAGAAAAGCCTCAGAGAGATCGAACAGCACGCACAAAACACACAGAGAGATTGCAAAGCTCACAAGAAAAGCCTCAGAGAGATCGCAAAGCTCACAAAAAAACCTCAGAGAGAGCGCGCAGCCCGCACAAAACACTCAGAGAGATCGCAAAGCTCACAAAAAAACCTCAGAGAGATCGCAAAGCTCGCAAGAAAAACCTCAGACAGATCGCAAAGCTCGCAAGAAAAACCTCAGACAGATCGCGCAGCATGCACAAAACACACAGAGAGATCGCAAAGCTCACAAGAAAAGCCTCAGAAAGATCGCAAAGCTCACAAAAAAACCTCAGAGAGATCGCAAAGCTCGCAAGAAAAACCTCAGAGAGATCGCGCAGCATGCACAAAACCCACAGAGAGATCGCAAAGCTCACAAAAAAAAACCTCAGACAGATCGCGCAGCACGCACAAAACACTCAGAGAGATCGCAAAGCTCGCAAAAAAAACCTCAGACAGATCGCGCAGCATGCACAAAACCCTCAGAGAGATCGCAAAGCTCACAAAAAAAACCTCAGACAGATCGCGCAGCATGCACAAAACACACAGAGAGATCGCAAAGCTCACAAAAAAAAACTCAGACAGATCGCGCAGCACGCACAAAACACAGAGAGATCGCAAAGCTCGCAAGAAAAGCCTCAGAGAGATGGCAAAGCTCACAAAAAAACCTCAGAGAGAGCGCGCAGCATGCACAAAACACTCAGAGAGAGCGCGCAGCATGCACAAGATACTCAGAGAGATCGCAAAGCTCACAAAAAAAACCTCAGACAGATCGCGTAGCACGCACAAAACACACAGAGATCGCAAAGCTCGCAAGAAAAGCCTCAGAGAGATGGCAAAGCTCACAAAAAAACCTCAGAGAGAGCGCGCAGCATGCACAAAACACTCAGAGAGATCGCAAAGCTCGCAAGAAAAGCCTCAGAGAGATCGCAAAGCTCACAAAAAAACCTCAGAGAGATCGCAAAGCTCGCAAGAAAAACCTCAGAGAGATCGCGCAGCGCACACAAAACACACAGAGACATCGCAAAGCTCACAAAAAAAACCTCAGACAGATCTCGCAGCATGCACAAAACACTCAAAGAGATCGCAAAGCTCGCAAGAAAAGCCTCAGAGATCTCGCAGCAGGCACAAAACACTCAGCGAGAGCGCGCAGTTTGCACAAAACACTCAGCGAGAGATCGCAAAGCTCACAAAAAAAACTCTCAGCCAGAGTGCGCAGCGCGCACAAAACACTCAGAGAGAGATCGCAGTTGGCACAAAACACTCAGAGAGAGCTCGCAGCACCCACAAAACGCTCAGAGATTCTCATTCTCTTCAATAACAGGAATAAATTTGAAGTGGGATAGTGAGATTGGGTCCCAATTTGTCAATATAGGCCCCAATTTTGGCCCCAAAGTCAAAGTTTTCGAAATTGGATCCCACTTCCAATTTATTTTACTATATTGGAATATATTGGAAGTGGTATCCCATTTCCAGTTTATTTGACTTGGCTGAAATAGACTGGAATTGGGATCCCACTTCCAATTCATTTCAGCCAAGTCATGTACGTGTTTCATGGGATCCCACTTCCAATTTATTTCAGCCAAGTCATGTACATGTTCCATGGGATCCCACTTCCAATTTATTTGACTTGAATGAAATCAATTGGAAATGGGATAGTGAGATTGGGTCCAAAATTGGTCCCAATTTGACTTGGTTAGAATAGATTGGAAGTGGGATCCCACTTCCATTCTATTTGATTTGACTGGAATAAATTGGAAGTGAGATAGTGAGATTGGGTCCCAATTTGTCAATATAGGCCTCAGTTCTGGCCCCAAAATCAAAGATTTCCAAATTCCAAATAGTAAAATAAATTGGAAGTGGGATCCCACTTCCAGTTTATTTGATTTGACTGGAATAGATTGGAAGTAAGATCCCACTTGCAATTTATTTGACTTGGTTAGAATAGATTGGAAGTGGGCAAACAAAGGAAAACATTTTTCATGAATAAATTTGCTGAACATAACATACTACGCAAGATCCCAGTGACCCCATCTTCTGATATGTTGTTTGGGGGACTCAGATGATTCAGTACTCGACGCCGTGAAGTCGGTAGACCCCCCCAAGCTCAGTTTCTGGACATCCCACTCCCAATTTATTCCCATTCAAATTTCATTCATGGGTTTTGGACACCCCTTAAAAGGGTCCGAATGACCCCAAATGTTAATATGTTTATTGTGCACACCCCACGAGACAGCCTGTGAAGTTGTGTAAGCCTAACTTCAAGTCAAATATATTGGGAGTGGGATCGGTCAGTTCCGAGTCTGACGTCCCACTTCCAATCTATTGCATTCAATTAAAATACATTGGGAGTCGGATCGGTCAGTTCCGAGTCCGACGTCCCACTTCCAATCTATTGCATTCAATTCAAATACATTGGGAGTGGGATCGGTCACTTCCGAGTCTGCCGTCCCACTTCCAATCTATTGCATTCAATTCAAATACATTGGGAGTGGGATCCGTCACTTCCGGGTCCGACGTCCCACTTCCAATCTATTGCATTCAATTCAAATACATTGGGAATGGGATCAGTCAGTTCCGTGTCCGACGTCCCACTTCCAATCTATTGCATTCAATTAAAATACATTGGGAATGGGATGTCCGACGTCTGCGCCAGACTTGACTAACCCCACCCACCAGCACAAACCAGGCAAGTAGATTACACAGCGAACAGGTAAGTGATTTTAAGGATACACTTACAGATAATGGCCATTTGTTTGCCCATAGTAAGGGTGTATGTACAAAGCTTGCTCTAAGGAATATAAACATTTGTTACAGTATCAAGACTGTCTGTCAGTCTGAAATGATGAATATTTAGCACTAAATCAAGCCACTCCTACAGGCTATAAATATGTACACAGCCCCAGACTGACGGGCAAAGGGGGTGGATTATGTATAATTTACAAAAATAATTTAATTATTAACCAAAAACATGGTTACAACTTTACTTCCTTTGAAATTATGTACATTAACATAATTAACCCCGCCACAAATAAGAACACAATCTCCTTATTAAACATTTATAGACCACCAGGGCCATATTCAGAATTTATAAAAGAATTTGGTGAACTAGCTGCTAATTTAGCAGTGTCCTGTGATACGTTAATAATTGTAGGAGACTTTAACATTCATTTTGAGAAAAGTGATGATCCCCTAAAAAAGAACATTCACATAAATCATAGATACTGTTGGTTTCACACAAAATGTATCAGGTCCTACTCATTATTGTAATCACACACTAGACTTGGTTTTGACCCTGGGCACGAACATAAAAAACTTAAATATTCTCCCGCAGTCTTCCACAGTCTCAGACCACTACATAATTTCGTATGAATAGTTTAGATATAAAAAAAAATGTACATGCCCACATTACTATATAAAGCGCTCACTAACCCCATCTACTTCCCCTAAATTTACTGAAAACATCACTGATTTATTGACCTCAGTCAGTAGTCCAGCGGACCCACTGGAGCTGGACAGACTAATGGACTACTTAGATAACACACTTTGATCAACTTTAGATAGTGTAGCACCACTTAAGCGTAAAAAGCTACGACAGAAAAAACTCGCTCCCTGGTATAATGAAGAAACACTCACCTTAAAACAAACCGTAAGGAAATTAGAGCGGAAATGGCGGTCGACTAAACTGGAAGTATTTCACTGTGCCTGGAAAAACAGCCTTATCGAATTTAGAAGGGCGCTCGTCAATGCACGTTCAGCACATCTGGCCTCACTGATTGAAAATAATAAAGACAATCCTAGAGCACTCTTTAATGTAATCTCTAAACTTACAAACAATCGGGCAGCTACTGATACACAGATCCCAGCTGTTCACACCAGCAATGCTTTTATGGACTTTTTTAACAATAAGATTGAACATATTAGACAAACAATATACTAAATCCAGCCTGTCTGTCATCTGGTGTGGATGATATAGAACAAAACAGAGAAGGACGACTAGAGGACTTTGACCCACTACCACAGCTAGAATTGGATTGACCTGTTTGTATGACCTGCACACTTGATGCAATACCAACAAAACTATTTAAAGAAGTATTACCAGTCATAATCAATCCCCTTTTAACAATCATAAATTCGTCCCTTATACTGTATGTGATCACGTACACAAAGCATTTAAACTAGCAGTTATTAAACCCCTGATCAAGAAACCGAATCTTGATCCTAGTGTACTATCCAATTACAGACCTTCTCTTCATATTTAAGATCTTAGAAAAAGTTGTGGTCCAACAACTTCCCTCATACTTGCATAAGAATAACATATATAAAAAATTTCAATCTGGTTTTAGGCCACACCATAGCACCGAAACGGCTTTAGTTAAGATAGCAAACAACCTTCTTCTCACCTCTGATCGAGGCTGCGTATCCATGCTAGTTCTACTCGACCTCAGTGCAGCTTTTGATACAAGTGATCATACTATTCTGCTAGAAAGATTAAAAAACATGGTTGGAATAACAGGAACGGCCCTATCATGGTTTAAGTCTTATCTCAAGGATCGCTACCAGTTTGTAAAAGTAAATAATGTTTCTTCTTTGTAAGAAAAAAATGAGATCTGGAATTTCCCAAGGCTCCATTCTAGGACCTTTACTATTCATATTATAAATGCTGCCACTGGGCAGAGTTATTAGCAGGCATGGCATTACCTTCCACAGTTACACAGATGACACACAGTTATACATATCAGCCAAACCAGATGACAAACCTACACTAAAGAAAATGGAGGACTGTGTTAAAGAAGTGAAGCATTGGATGTCATACAATTTCCTTCTGCTAAACAGCGACAAAACCGAGGTTCTCCTTCTAGGTCCAAAACCTGTTATAAATAAGGTATCAGACTTAATACATAATTTTGACTTCCCTGTTCTCCCTAGCTCATCAGCTAAAAATCTGGGTGCCATAATTGATTCAGATCTATCATCATGATCAGCATATAGGTAAAATTACAAAAACAGCTTTCCTACATCTTCGGAACCTCGCTAAGTTAAGAAATTCCTTATCCCACCCAGATGCAGAAAAATTTGTTCACGCTTTTATTACATCAAGATTAGATTATTGCAATGCACTTTTATCAGAATGCTCCAGCAGAAACTTGAGTAAACTCTTTCTCCTACAAAGCCCCTCAGCTCTGGAACAATCTTCCAGCTAGTGTCCGGGACGCAGACACAGTCACTATGTTTAAGTCTAGGCTCAAAACACACTTGTTCAGTTTAGCCTTTGGCAACTAACCTCTGTCTAGTTTAAGGTTGTCATTTCAGGAACTCATGGACATGGGGAATCAGGGTAAACGCGGATGATGTGCTCACAATTTCTCTTTTTTGGAGCTGAAGGACGTCCTTGCCTGAGCTCCTTCTGGTTTCCCTCCTCCCAGTCTGTTACAGTCAGATCCGTCACATGCTCTTTTTCTCTGCTGCACTCAACTAAACTAACCGCTTCCCTTTACTGTTTTCTGAGAAAATGGTGGCCCACTGATGGAAGATTGTTTGCTGGATTCTCCTGCGGCCCAGACCAGACCAGACCAGCTGCTCACCTCCATCTACTGCTGCCAGCCTCTGACCACTCACCATGATCAACTACACTGAAGTAGAAATGGACTCAGATTAGCAACATTGACTGATTCTTCCAAATCTGATGCACTATTATTATGCCCCAAGATTGATGTCACTATTATGATTATTATCATTATTATTATTATTATGTAGCATAATGACAATTCATTGGTGATCATTTAAAATTCAATCTATAGTTTGATCAGAGGAGGATGGGTCTCCTTTGTGAGTCTTGGTTCCTCCCAAGGTTTCTTCCTCCAGCCTTGAGGGAGTTTTTCCTTGGCAGTGTCGCCTTCCGCTTGCTCGCATTGGGCTTTGTTTTAAATGTTCTGTTCTGAAACTGTGAAGCTGCTTTGTGACAACGTCAGTTGTAAAAGGCGCTATACAAATAAAGTTGATGTTTGGATGTCTTTTCAACTTTAATCCAGAGTTTATTGGATGACATTTATGTACGTGATTTCCACATTGAAATAACGGCTTTAAAAGGACGTCTTTAATGTGACTTAGTTAGTCGTCTTTTCAACGTCAGTGTTTCATTTTCATTTTCAACCTTAAAAAAACGTTGATTAGACCACAGTCAAGTACATTATTTCAACATTGAATCAACGGCTAAATGTTTACTGGGATTGCAGTTAGCACACTACACTGATCAGAGCATTTTATTAAACACATATGGAAACATTCAGTGTCATGCTGAAGGGAGGAGATTGTTATTTAAGTTTAAGTGAAGACGACTGGACTGGAACGACAGCTCTAAAATGAATGAACTCTGAGTGAGAAACCGGAAGGTGGCAGAAGAGAACTGATGTAAAAACACAGAAGAAGACGACGATGAAGCTACGCACTCTTTTCAGTGACCGCGGCACGCGAGCAGCTCTCACCAGCCTCAGGGAACAGCTTCATCCCATAAATATGTCAATTTAACCTTCTATTTTTGGATACATATGTATTTTGGTATTGCCCAAATGTAGTCAACATCGTTAATGTTATGTACGTTATTCTATCAACTGCTATATGGTACATACGTAATATTGAACCGTTTTTAGTTTTGTTTGTTTGTTTTTTTTCCAAATGACAAACTTTAGCTAACCTGTTTAACTCTAGCTAGCTCTTTTTTCCCCTCTGACATAGAAAACATTTAAATGACATGACAATCGCTCATACATGAGTATTTTAATTTGAGTAATTATGTGGTTTGATGGCGAATTTTACAAGACGATGTGAGCATTTTTTATGTCACAGAACCGCTTCCCTCAGTATAAGAAATAAAATAAGAAATAAAACTGCTTAAACACATTAAGAAGACATAAAGTAGTAGCTACGTGGGTTAAAATACATTCTCAATCTCAGTGCTGGTTTTTTGGTGTAAAGTAATATTTTGAATATATAATTTCACATACACTCATTTTTTGTTAGTGAGTAGCAGTGAGTTTTGGCTGGTGATTAATGGGTTGCAGAAGGTTATATGAAAGCTATAGAAGCTTATTTACTGAGAGAAAAAAATAAACAAAAGCACGTGAAGTAGTTTATTTTTGGAGCTGTGAAGTTAGTACATTTTTTTCAAAATTAACTATGAACATGAACTAATTCATTTTCTTTATGTAATTATGTAAAGATGGACTGTAGTAAAAAAAAATGAGTAGGGCAGTGAAAAATGGTGGGCAGGGAGAAAAGCAAATAGGAGGTTAATTTAAGTTATTTAGATGAGATCTTTAGCATCAGTTGTAGCATAATCGTTTGTACTATAACCTCATAATCTTTTACATTTGAAGTTCTGTAGTTAATGAATTTGCATGCATAAGCAGTTTACAGTTACTCAGGAACAAGGCGTACAAAACTCAAAGAGCACGCACAGAACTCGTGCAGCTGGCGCACAAAACTCAGAGAGCATGCGCTGAACTCAGCGCTCACGCACAAAGTCATGGAGCACAAATGTCAGAGCTGGATTTTTTGTTTGCAAGTTATAAGTTTTACATTTGAGATGAATTTTTTTTGTGCATTCTTTTTGGCACAAATCAGATTCCATACAGGATTCACTAAAAATAATCAACAAGTTTGCGTCACCATTTGGAATGCTGCGGATGCTTTGAGAATTAAGAATAGGCTTGCGCAACATTTTGAAAGATTCCGGATGCGCTAAAAAAAAAAAAAAAACATCTAGCAAGGTAGAGGTAGAAGTCTGAGACGGTCAAAAATTTAGTATAAAAAAAAAAAACACAAAGGGGTACCCTTTATTATTTTTTTTTGGGGTGAAAACTGTGACCTCCTCAGATCTTCTCCAAACCCACACCGTGTGTCAGGGAAGTCCTGACAAAGACAGTGGTGTGGTTATTTTCGCTCTACCATATCCCAAAGCTGAGATATGGAGACCTCTTCTAGTCCATAAAATGTATAACTGTATATATCAAGATGGGATTCCTATTTCCAGTCAAGCTAGGTAAACACATGAGTAGAGGGTAACCTTTAAGTTTTACGTTTGATGTTAATTTTTTTTTTGTGCGATTCTTTTTGGCACCAATCAGGTTCCATACAGGATTCGCTAAAAATAAACAAGCTTGCGTCACCACTTGGATCGCTCCGGTTGCTACGAGAATTAAGAATTGGCTCTCGCAGCATTTTGGAATGTTACAGATGTGCTAAAAAAAATAAAGATTAGGCTCACGCCTCTTTTGTAAATGCTCCATGTGCTGAGTGAAGTATAGAATAGGCTTGCACAGCTTTTTGGAACCTTCAGGATTCCAAGGATTATGGAATCAGATTTGTGCCAAATATGAAACGCTCCATGGCTTTAGTGTGTGAGTTCTGAGTTCTGCGTGTGCTCTCTGAGTTTTGTGCACAAGCAGCACGAGTTCTGTGCACGAGCTCTCTGAGTTTTGTACACTGGATCCTTGAGTTTTGCAAGCAGTTTTGGCAAAAAGCTCTCGTGTGGGCGGGTTTTCTCAGGGGTACCTTCCCATTGGCTAATGAGTTTTTGAGTGACAACTCAGTGCCCAAGGCATTTTGGACTACACATGCGTACACCTACTTGCAGCTCAGCAGCGGAGAGACAGGAAAGATTTTAACATTAAAGAGTGAACAACTTTACACACACAAATTCTCTTTGTACTTTACTGTTTTAAAACGATGAAATACCTGCAAACTTCGACAATCAATGCAGATATTGAGGTAATGTTCTGTCTAAAACAAAGCATTAAAGATTTTACTGTGAGTACAAACCTGTTTGTCCCTCATTACCAGATACTGATCTGAGGTAAATGCACACCGAGGTCTGTTTACTCAGGATGAACCAGAATAAATGAGCACTTATTTGTTTATTTGTAAATTATTATTCATGAGTGCTTGAGCCCCTGTTCAGAAACCTATTGTGTACTAACATAGTGGTTCTTCGCTTTTCCATAATCACTGTTAGATGGTTTAAATGCCCAAATTTTATTTTGAAGATCACAGTTTTGAACAAATGGCATATGTGCATTTTGTTACAGGAGGTCTCAGAGAAAAGAGAAACATCACAGACAAGAGTGTTCCTGCTCCTTTAATGAATACAAATTTGCTTAATATCTAGCTCACACATTACTTCCTGGAAAACACCAGATGTAAAGTTTGAACCACAATCTGATTGAATCTCACGAGGCAGCCCACACCGAGAAAAGAACTGAAACAAACACTCAATTATAGTTCTTGCCTTAATGTTTCTCGAGGGTACAGCCTCCGGAAATCTAGTACACACATCCAATATTGTGAACAGATACTTATAACCCTTTTTTGTCTTGTGCAAAGGTCCAACACAATCTATCGTCACTCGCAAAAATGGAGAGTACACAATGGTGCACAAGGCACTTTCTGATTTGGCTTACCGGCTAGCTGACAAGCATGACATGTCCGACAGTAGGAGATTACATCTCGATGCATCTTCGGCCAATAAAAATAACGCAAGACTCTCTCTTGGGCTTTACGAATACCCACATGCCCTGCCATGGGTGCTTCATGTGCCAAGCGCAACACTTTCAACCTAAAACTCTTCAGCAACACAATCTGCTCCACAACACTCCAATCTTCAACAGCAGGATGATAAGGAGGCCTCCACTTCCGCATAAGCACTCCCTGATGCATATAGAAGACCTCTGCCGACTCCTCTGTCTCCTCCCGTGTACCAGCCCCCTTACACAATGAGGCCAACTCAGGGTCCTCCTTGAGCTCCTTGATTAAGGTTTCCCTATTAAACTGAGCTGCATCTGATTAACCTAGTTTTCCAAAGAAGGTATCTCCAAGCTCAAATGCTGCCTCCTCCAGCCCTCTCTGTGGAACCACCCCCTTGGGGCGAGACTGGGCACGGGTAACGACACAGGTTGAAAACACCTCAGGATACTCCCTGGCCAAAGCCTCTGTTTCTGGTACCTCACATGGCATGTGACTAATTAAAGGGGTTACCGAAACTTGAACCCCAGCAAGATCATTCCCCAATAGCATAGAAACTCCAGGGACTGGTAATGATGGCACTACTGCTACATTAACATAGCCATTTACCAAGTTAGAGGTTAGGTACACTTTATGCAATGGCATGGCACCAAACAAACTTCCCACACCCTGAAGCAACACTGAAGAGTCATTGAAACTGGCTAATCACGAACCCCTTGTAACAACAAGGACTGAACTGCACCAGTGTCCCTGAAAATTTTAATTTTGGTTTCTGGCTCCCCAGAACCAATGGACACTGTACAGCAGGAGACAAACCCATCATACAGAGAGGGGGTTATTTCAGACTCAGGATCCACACAACTAATAGTCCTCTCTGAACCAACTACCAATGCCACAGATTTTGAAGAGTCAGTATAAGACCCACGTCTGCACTTCTGCAGAACTGGACAACCTGATTTTATATGGCCAGGTTTTCTACAATAATGGCAGATTATTTCTCCCGAGGGAGTAGAATTTACAGGTTTTTGAAGTTGACTATGAGGTTTAGAGCCAGATGGCCCTTCCCTATGACTTTTAGTCTCTGCTGATTTAACCTCTGTATTAGCCTTTCTCCAACCACTGATCTCTCTTTCACTCTCGACTCCTTATGGGTAAATTCGTAAGTATCTGCCATCATAGCAGCCTTTTTAACTTCAGTCGCCCCATGCTCCTGAATGTACACTTCCTAAAGAACAGGTAGACTATTTTTAAACTGTTCCATAAGAACAAGCTGTTTTAAATCTGCAAAAGTATAAACTTCACATGCTTTCGTTCAAACACTGCCTCCTGCTGCCTAGCTATATCCAAATAGGTTTCCGCTAGCTTACGTCTAAGAGAACGGAATTTGTGCCTGTAAGTTTCTGGCACAACTTCATAGGCATTCTTCACTGCCGTTTTCACCGTGTCATACTCCATGGAGTGTGCAGAATTCAAAGCTGCATAAGCCTCCCGAGCTATCCCCTACAGGACACTCTGAACCAAAACGGTCCAACAATTCTCCAGCCAAGCTAATTCCGTGGCTATATTCTCAAAGGCATCAAAAAACACATCTACCTCGTCTTCCTGAAATTTTGGCATTAGATGTAGACATTTGGATACATCAAACCGAGTCTCATGTCTGCGCTGTTGTTGACTCTCCATCTGCGAGAGTTTAACCTTCTCCAACTCAATCTTAGCTAACTCCAGCTCCCGCAAACTATCCTTCTCCTTCTCTCGCCTACCCTTCTCTGCTTGTTCCCTAGCCAATCTTGCCTCAATGATGGAGTCACTCAAACCTAGGGACTGAGCAAGGATCTACTATCTTAATTTTATTCAACTCTGAATCTACCTCAATCTCATAATATTCAGCAAGCTGGAGCAACTGAGGCTTCTTTAATTTTATCCAGTCCGTTGTCTGCAGATGGGCTTGGATAAAACTTTCCGGATCAAACTGAGACATTTTTGGGAAAAAATTAAAAAAATACCAAAAGCCCCCCAGCCGAAATGAGGACAGACCAGAGACCCCTAACTCTAAGGCTACTAAAATTCAAACACCAAGAGGTAACCTATATTCCCCTATTGGCCTAAAATCCCTAAGTACCACCAAAGTATGACTACAAAACTAAAAGTACTTGACAATTTTGGCCACCTTACCTCAAGTCCTCTCATAGGACTTCTGAAAGAACACATACAACTCAAGAAGCCCCAAGTAGGCCACAATTTCCAACAGGTATTTTTGAGTCAAATCAACACCACCAAATCAGATTTCCTGAGAACTCAACCAAACATACCCAATTACCAAAGGTCTAGACTGTATACAATCAAGCAACTCTGCAATCCAATACCCACCTTAGCAAACAGCTAACCTCAACAGAGCACAAAACTATCAAGTTACAATCACACAGCCAACAATTAGATCACGAAAATAAGGTGTTGAAATCTATTGTGATGAAATGAGAACTTGGGAGGGTTCACTCTTCTTACCTAAAGATCCTCGAAGAACCCAAGCGCTGACTCCATGGTCGACCAGCCCAAGCATGTAGAGATTATTCAAAAGGGTAGGTAGTAATCTGGAGGTGCAACAGTTTCCAGAGTGCTAGAGAAAAATCAGCGCCAAAACTTCCACCATCTTATATATATCCAAAACGACGCTCCGGTATCTGGCCTCCAAAACCAGAGGTCCTCCCCTTTAAAGGCTCCACTTCAAGATCTCAAGAAAAGTAAGACCCCCCCCCAGTGGCTGGAGTGTGTATTGTGGGAGTCAAGTGTCTATCCCAGTGCACCTAGTTTATAAGAATCTATATTCAACACCATTAACTCTATTGAGAGAAAATCCCAGTTACGAAAATAATCACACCCCTATGTAAGTCAAGGCCTCCTTAATCAACAACATTTTTATTTTGTCAATAAGGTCCATACCACACTTCTGACATATTTCATAAAATATCACCATTTAATATTCTAAACATGTACATAAACAAATGCATACATTTTCAAATGACCTTGCCTTTTCCCCACAGATATCAAATAGAAATCAGAAGAATATCTATTAAACATACCTGAAAACCTGATTTTGGTGGCCTTAAAAGTACACTTACCCTATAATATAGCGTGATTCATATATCAAAGTATATGATCACATTCTAAAGTTGTCATATTGAGAAACAATGATAGAAACATTTTACTTCTCAACCTCAAGTAGACTGTAAGTAATTATTCAAATTTCAAAATTTAACAACCTGGCTATTAGCTCAGACATTACATAATGTGGGTTAAAAGCTAAGTAGAACACTTGCTATTCATCATAATGACACGTTGGCTAGCTGCAGCAAACATTAGAAAAGTAAGCCTAATGCAATAAAAAGTTTTGATGACTTTGTTCACTTGAGATGGCTAAAGAAAAAAACACAAACTTCAAACAAAATGACTGTTACCAACCTGACATGGCGCGCGCTCCTCTGCTCTTTGGGGCTTGAAAACTCCAGAATCCGATAGCTGCTAATCACAACGTATTAGTTGACTGCACAAACTTCTTGTCACACAGCCCACAACACCAACTCACGTTTTTCAGAACAAATTCAAAAAAGCCACACCGAATTTCAGCTGTCTAAAATGCTTCATGAAGGCTGTGGTAAATTCAAAGACTGCCCATTACCACTGCTGCAATGCCCATTATCACAAGTGTCTGTGGTGCTGCATCAGCATTCATCTTCCATCAGTTCAACAATTTTTTTCCCCTCGTGTAAGACACCTCTGTGTTGATATCTTATGTGGAAAAAAAATAAATAAATACACACACACACACATTATATTAATTAATTATATTCTTATTGAAAGATGATACAGTAAACATATTAAAAATATTTCAGTGCAAATTTTCTGGTTCAACTTACAATGAACACTAATTATACAACTTTGCTATAAAAACTTTATCATGGAGGTAGTTTAGACCAGTTCTAAAAAAAATATCACTCAACACTAAACACACCCTTGTATTTACAGAAACTTTGAAAAAGCTAAACTTTTTAAGAAATATAATTCTGTTTAAAAATTTCTACAAAAAACAATAAACAAATTTCTTAAAATTGTGTTATTTGTGTTTGGTAGATTATTTCCTGGTTGTAACAATGCTTCTGGGCAATAAATCTTATACAGTTGGAAAGCCTGTTAAATGATGCCACATTTACCTTTTAAAGAGGCGCAACCCACATTCTCAGCTCTACTGCTCATCCCACAAATGCATGTTCCTTACAAATGTGGCACCGTTTAAAGGGGAAATTAACAGGCTTTCCAACGGTATGAGACATACTGCCAATAAGCATTGTTACAACAACAAAAAAATAATCTACCAAACACAAATTTCCTTACTTTTTATGCCAAGTTCATTTTTATAAGATACTCTTTGCAGTTATTTGACATTATTTCATTTGCATTTTGCCAGTCTTTGCTTTCATTATTGTTTTTATGGATTTTGCTGATAAGGTCTTTTGCTTCTGGAATCTCTCTAGAGTCTGCTTCGTGGTTTGCTTGAGTTTTGACAGAAGTTTCAAGGGTGGGTGGGTCTTAGAAGACTACATTCACCGTGAATCTCCTTTGGTCATCGATTTTGGACTTACAGGTGCTCTGAAATCTCCTCTGGGACCTAGCCATGCCCACCCCACCCCTAAATGGGACAAGCTTTTTTCCCCATACACAGCATCAGGTTAATTATCACTGTTCTGTATTAACCCTGTCATACTACCATAGCTACAGCTTTTTTAGTTAGCTTTCTAGTAACCGCCAACGCGCTGTCTGCCGCTGGGTTCTCTTGCCTGACCCGTGGAAGCTTTTTTCGCAGGACAAATTTGCCCGTTCTTTACCATGACCCTACTAACCTCTGTATTTTTTTGTTCCCTTTGTCTGGTTTTCTTTCTCCTGTCTCTCTCTCATGCTTTGAGATGTCCTGCTGCTCTCCAGGTGTTGCCCTGATCCAGCCCCTGTGTATCCTGTACAAGATCCTGGCCTTGTCTCATCTACACTATCATGCTTGGCCATGCTGTTTTACCTCAGATTAACTCTGCACCTACTTTTAACTCACACAGAATCCCTGATCACCTTCTCCTTCCTCAGACTCATACATCACTAATGTACTACATTTACATTACATCATCTGTCACCATTTCACTTTTACTTCTGTTCTGTTCTCTGTTGTGTCTCCGGTGTCGACCCGAGGAGGATGGGTTCCCCGTATGAGTCTTGGTTCCTTCCAAGGTTTCTTCCTCATGTGCTGAGGGAGATTTTCCTTGCCACTGTTGCCCCTGGCTTGCTCATAGGAGGCTTGGACCCGGATCTCTGTAAAGCTGCTTTGTGACGACTTTTTGTTGTGAAAAGCGCTATATAAATACAATTTGATTTGAATTAAATTTTAGTATTAAATAGCTGTTACAAACATTATAATAAATAGCTGAATGGTCTGAAGATATTGCAGATGCTCATATTTCTTCCCTATGTGTTTTTTCTCCATTCAGTTTACTAGAATTTTAAAAGGCTTATATAAGTGATTTGTGCAAAATATTTATGGTCTTGCTTAATGTAATTATTATACTGTCTAGATAAAGTTTTATACAATTTCTTGTGTTGTCAAATATGCATTTTTTCAACACACTATATATAGCAGGAAGTTAAAAAAAACCCAGAAGTTTAAAAAAGTGCAGGAACATATGTTTGCAATCTGGAATAAATAATACAAAACATAAATTAATTGTTATACTGACACAATTCCCAAAGTTTAAAGTCTGCATATTAAATACCAAACACAATGTTATTTTCAAAACACACACAGTGTATATATATACATATATTTATATATATATATATATATATATATATATATATATATATATATATATATATATATATATGCCATAGCAAAACTAGCACTAAATGTTAATCCATATTTACAAGCACAATACTGGAGTTTTCTGTTCTTTTTTAAATGCTGAAGCAGTTACTTTTTGTTCTTGTTTCATCAGAAAATAACTGTCACTCTGTTTAAGGTGGAACAGGAGAAATTTTAACTGGATGCTAGCTAACATTAGCAGACGCTAACATACAAATATACTGTAAAAAACATAATAATAAAATAACAATTAAAATTTAAGCAGTACATTTCTTCGTAGATGTCTTTCAGTAACTGTAAAACATTTATTTAAATTATTTGCAATTTGCTAAGACACATGGAAGACCTTTACATCCTGAGGTAGTGATAGCTTACAACCCGGTCTCACACCTACTCGTGATATAGTCACATATATAGGAGACTGCAATTCATGCTGAAAATATGCGATATGTCATGAATTGTAGATTACTATATCACGAGTAGGTGTGAGACCGGGTTGTAGCTTAACATTACTGGCTGATGTAACTTTGCTAACTGACAAAGCAACACATTTATGATTAAAACCAATATTTAACAAAAAATATATTCATTAAGCACATGTAAAATGTTGTATTCTAATCAAATGATATTTAAAAGAGACCGTAGCAAACTGGCTTCAATGGGAAAGCTCCATGGCTGGCGTTGCCAGCTCCCGCACGAGTTATGCACAGGGGCCATGTCTTCATTAATTCAGACTTATTATCCTGGATTTAAGTCCTTTATAGAGTATTTAGTTATTTTTTATAACGTCTCTTCCTTACACATGTAAACAATCGTACACACACAAAAATGCGTGTATTTGTATAACTAAAAATGTGAGTCTGTAAACAAGTTTTAGTCCCCACACCGAGATTATATCCATCTACACACAGACAAAGAGAGAGTCCACCAGTTTCGCTACACTACACTTTGGTTGGGTTTTTATGTACTGTTTCTAATTCTATATTTTTGTTGTGATATCAGTTATATTTGAATATGTATTTTGTCTCGTTCACCAGTGATATTTTTCAGTTATTGTAGTTAAAACAGCATTTAACTAATCCATACGGGCCTACTTACATATTCATGATAGGATTTACATCACACACTGTAGCTGACACGAAACATAAATCCTTTGTGAACATAGTCCCTACGTTTCATCTGAATTATTCATAACATAGTGAGCGAAGCACTGACCTATGGCTACGTTGAGCCCTACGTGAGCAGTGTGAAGACAGCAATATTAGTAAGCTGATCCCCATAGCAACTGGAAGTTAATTTTTCACAATAAAAAACCTCTGGTGTTTAGTACCTTAAAATTTGTAAACATGCATATTATTATATAACTTCATTCATAACATGCTCTAAAGCTTTTCATAATTTTATATCAAACAAACATCACTATTCTCTCACACTGTGTGTGACACATACTGAGATTTGACATTGATAAATTATGTGCATTCTTTTAATAGCATACTGCTAAACAAAACAGTGTCAATACAAACCCATGGTGAAATTAACTTTCCAGATCCTCCTCTTTCTGTAAACATGTATATGTTAAAAGATACATTAAATTACTTATGTTTTATTTAATTATGTGTATCTACTTCTATATATACATTAAGAGAGGATAAATCTCCTTCAAAATGAAATTGAACAAAAAATTCTAAATTATAAAAGGGCTTTTTCAGCAGTTCAGTGGTGGTTGAAATGAGGGGTTTATATATATATATATATATATATATATGTGTGTGTGTGTGTGTGCGTGCGTGCTTTTAAACGTATTTATATATGTATAATGTTTATACAAAATCTCATAAAAAAACATGGTCAAATCCAACACGCTTAGAGACCAACGGCATTCCATACACCTGGACCCCCATGACTACTGACGAAGAACACTCCCAGCTCTGTTTTCTGACTGTGACTCTGAGCCGAGTGTAGTCAATTCACAAAAAAACATTATAAGAACGCAGTACCAAAGCATGGCCCACTGAATTTACTGCTGAAAAAAGATCTTTTTTAATTCAGATTTTTTTTGTTCAATTTAATTTTGAAGGAGATTTATCCTCTCTTAACATATATAAGTATATACACATAATTAAATAACACGAGTAAATTAATGTATATTTAAACATAGTATACATGTTTACAGAAAGAGGAGGATCTGGAAAGTTAATTTCACTATGGGTTTGTATTGACACCGTATTGTTTAGCAGTATGCTATTAAAATAATGCACATAATTAATCAATGTGAATGAATTACGCCTCAGTATGTGTCACACACATATGAATAGTGAATAGTGATGTTTGTTTGTTATAAAATTATGGAAAGCTTTAGAGCATGTTATGAATGAAGTTATATAATAATATGCATGTTTACAAATTTTAAGGTACTAAACACCAGTTTTTTTTATTGTGAAACATAAACTTCCAGTTGCTATGGGGATCAGCTTACTAATATTGCTGTCTTCACACTGCTCATGTAGGGCTCAACGTAGCCACAGGTCAGTGCTTAGCTCACTATGTTATGAATAATTCAGATGAAACGTAGGGACTACGTTCACAAAGGATTTATGTTTCGTGTCAGCTACAGGGTGTGATGTAAATCCTATCATGAATATGTAAGTACGCCCGGATTTGAGGCCTCCCATTGGCAAAAACCTTAAGAAGCGTGTAAACGTGTCAATTTTGGTCACGTTATCACGACAAAATTTTACGTGTCAACACGCAAATTTTTAATAACGTGTTAACGAGCATGTGTTCACACGTTTAGAGCCCAACGCTGTTCTATAAGAGACCAACGCCATTCCATACACCTGGACCCCCATGACTGCTGACGAAGTGACACTGAGCCTGCTGTGGGCCAGCGCTGTTTTCTGACTCTGACTCTGAGTGTAGTCAATTCACAAAAAAACATTATAAGAACACAGTACCAAAGCATGTCTCAATGTTGCATGTAGGTATTTTAGTATTGAATTCCTCTGTTTTTTTGTTTTTTTTTTCATTTGTTTTAAATTATGCTTCAAAGGAATACATCTACAAATGAGTATGTGCAAGTGTGTAAAGCTCTGATATTTAAGTACCCTTTTCTGAAGGAAAATGAGTAAGATAGGGATATCCAAACTCAGATATTTCTGTAATGGTAATTTTTATATGTCTCTGTTGAAAGAACTTGTCTGCTTGTTTGTCTGTATGTTAATTTCTAATCATCAACAGAACTCACAAACTAAGTGTATGTCAGGTCAGCTCGAGGTCAATGCTTTATTAGAACAAACCACATCTTGTATATCAAACTGAGATGTCTCTAAGGAAACTAAGCTTGCAGAAACATCGAGTGATTATCTTATGGTTATGACGTATAAACTACCTATATAAATATCTCTGTGAAAACATCTTCTTTGTCCACATTCACATAGTACTCTCTGCTATTGTATGTTGACCACCTTAAGGTTAAATAAACTACTTTCTGATTCCAAATGCTCTGTTAGATTTCAATTCTTAATACTTGTCCTTATTTTCTCCATCACAATTTCAAAAAATACATATCAAATTCAAATGTGTACGCAGTACACATTTTAAAATGCTTGTGACAATGATACATGTGTACGTTGAACGTTTTCAAATCTATGCCTTCTTTTTTTGTACAAGACTCTGTATAATCAGTAATGTTGGAATTGAAATGTCCAAAATTGGAATAATCTGAAATATTTAACATGGAAAAGGTTAAGTACTAGCTGCCCGAGTACCATTTTCAAATGACCAATCATATGTTGCATTAACTTAATAAAAAATAAATAAAAACTACACTGACATACTCCCATCTGGCCACAAATGGGAGTATGTGTCCACAATTCCATTTAGACCTAACAGGTGGTGGTGGGGTCTTAGTTCCGAAAGGCCATTTAATCGAGAAAATAGCATTTGCTTACCTCTTCGTAGTACCACACCATCCCAATCCACATATATGATACGCTGCTTGGTGGACCTTATCGGCCTAGCGCGCAGCGGCCCCTAGACGATTTTTTTTGCAGAGCCCGGGGTCGAGTCCTGGGCACACGTGGTGGGAGCTAAAAATCCTCAAAGTTTCGGCCTTTTACCCGCAATTTTGCATCAATCCACCAGGTGGCTCCCGGAACGTCCCGATTCCAATATATTCCATTACATTCCATTACAGGCAAATATATTGGGATTGGGATGGCGTATAAATATATATCATTCGTTGAAGTGTTTTGTAATGTTTTTAATACTTTTAACATACCCAACATCCATAGACATTAACATTTTAAAGTGTTGGCTACTTTGATAAGGCAACACAAAAGTCCTTTCACAAAGTTTCCAACTATCTTTGATATATTTATAATGCCAGTAAACCAACAAACACGTAACCACAGTGAGCCAGCCTGCCCTTCTGAAACTCTTGTCCGAACGCCTTACTTTAAGATTTTCAAGTTAGCTAATGTTACTGCTGCATTACTTAAGGTGGAAGCGAAAAATGTAAAAGCTTCTGAGCGAACACCAGTCAGAATCCGAATGTTAAACAATACACCTGCATATAGTCAGCACAAAAAGATTGCTCACACATTAAAATCATGCCCAAGACAATGGAACGACGACGTTCAGAAGTAAGTTATAATCCAGCGTCAGGTAATTTAATGTGGAAGCGAAGAGTTGCAATACAACATTGAGCTTCTGGGCAACCTCAATGTTAAGAATCAGTAGTTTAAATTATACAAGCACATACAGGTGCTGGTCATAAAATTTGAATGTATGCAAGACATGGGTTTCATCTGTCATATTCCTTATGCCAAGCCACTCTTGAACAAGAGACAGCGTCAGGAAAAAGGACTGGACTGCTCCTGAGTGGTCCAAAGTTATGTTCCCTGATTAAAGTAAATTAGATTAGATTAGATTCAACTTCATTGTCATTGTGCAGAGTACAATACAGGGCCAATGAAATGTAGTTAGCATCTAACCAGAAGTGCAATATATAACATTATTTACATAATTTACATAAAGTGCAGTAGTGATATTATAGTGATTTTCTTGCCATGCCCAGGCAGCGTTTATGGTAGATGTCCTCGAAGGAACTTGAAACTGGACACCTCATCCACTGCAGTTCCGGTGATGTAAATGGGGGCGTGAGCTTGATTCCTAGTCCGTCTGAAGTCCATGATGATCTCCTTTGTTTTGAGCGTGTTTAGTACCAGGTTATTGTTTTGGCACCACAAGGACAGATGCTGTACTTCATCCCGGTAGGGCGTTTCATTATTGTCTGTAATCAAGCCTATCACCATGGTGTCATCTGCGAATTTGACTACGGTGTTTGAACCATAGGCAGGTACACAGTCATGGGTGAAGAGAGAGTACAGAATCGGGCTAAGAACACAACCTTGTGGAATGCCAGTGTTCAAGGTGATGGTTGATGAATGAAGTTTGCCTAATCTAACAGATTGAGGTCTGTTAGACAGGAAGTCTAAAATCCAGTGGCAGAGTGATGTGCTGATACCCAGATGGTTGAGTTTGGATATCAGCATAGACGGAATTGTTCTGTTGAATGCAGAACTAAAATCGATTAACAGCATACTCACCTATGAGTTTTGACAGTCAAGTTGGGTTAGTGCAGTGGGTAGTGCTGTTGAGATAGCGTCCTCGGTGGATCTGTTGCTATGATAAGCAAACTGGTGTGGGTCCAGCGTAGCAGGCAGGCAGGATTTCAAGTGAGAAAGAACTAGTCTTTTAAAGCACTTGGAAATTATTGGGGTGAGTGCTACAGGTCACAAGTCATTAAAGTCTAAAGCAGTAGAATGCTTAGGCACAGGCACAATAATGGCTGACTTAAAGATAGATGGTACAGCTGCCTGGGCAAGCGAAACATTAAAGATGTGAGAGAAGACACCCGCAAGTTCCACAGCACAAGCTCTTAGCACACGGCCAGGTACACCATCAGGGCCAGCTGCCTTCCGTGCATTCACTCTGCTCAGCATGCGACTGATGTCCAAAGTGGAAAGTACAAGTGGGTTGTCGTCGGTGGAGGATCGTTTATTGAAGATATCAATATCATCTGGTCGAAACGAGTGTAAAAGTTGTTCAGCTCATCAGGGAGTCAAGCACTGTTGGTACATGGAACAAAGCTAGTTGGTTTATAGTCAGTCAGGGTGTTGTTCCCTACCACATACGCCGAGGGTCAGAGGAGGTAAAGTGCTCCTCAATCCGGCGTTTGTAGCAGTGCTTGGCTATAGCTATTAGTCTCTTCGTATTGCCAGGAACTCCAGTGGGCGGTACAAAGGACGCTCGTACCCTGAGCGCTTCTATGCTGAGGGATGCCATGGTAAGAAATCTCAGACCACCAGTCTTGTTTTTTGCCCTTCTTTTGTACGCATTAGGTTTTTTCATTTATGTGCATCTGCTTTTGTTTTTTTTGTGAATCAGGACCGGCGTTTGTAGCAGTGCTTGGCTATAGCTATTCCTCTCCTCAGGTTAGCTCTGACCAAGCTGTATGCTTCCCGGCATCCTGATCTGAAGGCAGCATCTCTGGCTTTGAGCAGATTGCGAACCTCTCTGTTCATCCAGGGCTTCTGATTAGGGAATGTTAATTATTATGGCAAACTTAAAATTAATGATTAAGTATCACCAGGAAGGAAGATCGACACTCAAAGAATTCTTTGAGGAGAAGAGAGGAATAAGACAGACAGTCAAAGATTGCGTGAATCCGGTGTTTGTGCAGTGAATGTTAATTTCCAAAAGTGTCTGTCTGTCGTAGCTGTAGTTCGCAAGAGTTATTTGCGCAAGAAAACTGGAGATAGCTAAGTACAGAAGTATAACATCACTAAAACTGGTAAGACGCTGAGCCTCGCAGTGTGATCGCGATGCCATCTTGGTCCTGGAAGACCAAGGACCATTTCCTATAGAAATCAAGGTCCCAGAATCTGGAGGAAGAGAGGAGAGGCACGGAATCCACATTGTTCGAGGTACCCTGTAAAGTTTCCACAGTCAGTGGCGGTTTGGTGTCCCATGTCATCTGCTGGTGTGGGTCCACTTTATTTTCTGAGGTCCAAGGTCAACGCAGCCGCCTACCAGGGAGATTTAGATTACTTTATGCTTCCTTATGCTTCCAAGTGAGGTGGGTTAGTGCAGTGTGTAGTGCTGTTGAGATAGCGTCCTCGGTGGATCTGTTGCAACGATAAGCAAACTGGTGTGGGTCCAGCGTAGCAGGCAGGCAGGATTTCAAGTGAGAAAGAACTAGTCTTTTAAAGCACTTGGAAATTATTGGGGTGAGTGCTACAGGTCGAAAGTCATTAAAGTCTGAAGCAGTAGAATGCTTAGGCACAGGCACAATAATGGCTGACTTAAAGATAGATGGTACAGCTGCCTGGGCAAGCGAAACATTAAAGATGTGAGCGAAGACACCCGCAAGTTCCACAGCACAAGCTCTTAGCACACGGCCAGGTACACCATCAGGGCAAGCTGCCTTCCGTGCATTCACTCTGCTCAGCATGCGACTGACGTCCGAAGTAGAAAGTACAATTGGGTTGTCGTCGGTGGAGGATCGTTTATTGAAGATATCAATATCATCTGGTCGAAACGAGTGTAAAAGTTGTTCAGCTCATCAGGGAGTCAAGCACTGTTGGTACATGGAACAAAGCTAGTTGGTTTATAGTCAGTCAGGGTGTTGTTCCCTACCACATACGCCGAGGGTCAGAGGAGGTAAAGTGCTCCTCAATGCGGCGTTTGTAGCAGTGTTTGGCTATAGCTATTAGTCTCTTCGTATTGCCAGGAACTCCAGTGGGCGGTACAAAGGACGCTCGTACCCTGAGCGCTTCTATGCTGAGGGATGCCATGGTAAGAAATCTCAGACCACCAGTCTTGTTTTTTGCCCTTCTTTTGTACGCATTAGGTTTTTTCATTTATGTGCATCTGCTTTTGTTTTTTTTGTGAATCAGGACCGGCGTTTGTAGCAGTGCTTGGCTATAGCTATTCCTCTCCTCAGGTTAGCTCTGACCAAGCTGTATGCTTCCCGGCATCCTGATCTGAAGGCAGCATCTCTGGCTTTGAGCAGAGTGCGAACCTCTCTGTTCATCCAGGGCTTCTGATTAGGGAATGTTAATTATTATGGCAAACTTAAAATTAATGATTAAGTATCACCAGGAAGGAAGATCGACGCTCAAAGAATTCTTTGAGGAGAAGAGAGGAATAAGACAAACAGTCAAAGATTGCGTGAATCCGGTGTTTGTGCAGTGAATGTTAATTTCCAAAAGTGTCTGTCTCTCGTAGCTGTAGTTCGCAAGAGTTATTTGCGCAAGAAAACTGGAGATAGCTAAGTACAGAAGTATAAAATCACTAAAACTGGTAAGACGCTGAGCCTCGCAGTGTGATCGCGATGCCATCTTGGTCCTGGGAGACCAAGGACCATTTCCTATAGAAATCAAGGTCCCAGAATCTGGAGGAAGAGAGGAGAGGCACGGAATCCACATTGTTCGAGGTACCCTGTAAAGTTTCCACAGTCAGTGGCAGTTTGGTGTCCCATGTCATCTGCTGGTGTGGGTCCACTTTATTTTCTGAGGTCCAAGGTCAACGCAGCCGCCTACCAGGGAGATTTAGATTACTTTATGCTTCCTTATGCTTCCAAGCGAGGTAGGTTAGTGCAGTGTGAAGTGCTGTTGAGATAGCGTCCTCGGTGGATCTGTTGCTACGATAAGCAATTTGGTGTGGGTCCAGCGTAGCAGGCAGGCAGGATTTCAAGTGAGAAAGAACTAGTCTTTTAAACCCCTTGGAAGTTATTGGGGGAAGTTATCATTCACTCTGCTCAGCATGTGACTGACGTCCGAATTGGAAAGTACAAGTGGGTTGTCGTCGGTGGAGGATCGTTTATTGAAGATATCAATATCATCTGGTCGAAACGAGCGTAGAAGTTGTTCAGCTCATCAGGGAGTGAAGCACTGTTGGTAGATGGAACAAAGCTAGTTGGTTTATAGTCAGTCAGGGTGTGTATTCCCTGCCACATACGCCGAGGGTCAGAGGAGGTAAAGTGCTCCTCAATCCGTCGTTTGTAGCAGTGCTTGGCTATAGCTATTAGTCTCTTCATATTGCCAGGGACTCCAGTGGGCGGTACAGAGGACGCTTGTACCCTGAGCGCTTGTTGATGCATTTCAGGACAGAGTTAGTGTAGGTGTCCAAGTGGATGTGTGAGCCTGTGCAGGCTCGGGCAGCATACTCACTCCAGTCGGTGTGCTGGAACTGTTGCTGAAGGAAGGAGTCAGCCCCATCCATCCAGAACTTTACAGTTCTGGTTGAAGGCTTAATCCTCTGCATGACTGGAGTGTATTTGGGAAGCAGGAACAAAGAAAGATGATCGGAAAGTCCAAGATGGGGGAGGGGTGTTGTTTTGAAGCTGGTTAAAGTCCAACCGATGCTGAATCCGGTGTTTGTGCAGTGAATGTTAATTTCCAAAAGTGTCTGTCTGTCGTAACTGTAGTTCGCAAGAGTTATTTGCGCAAGAAAACTGGAGATAGCTAAGTACAGAAGTATAACATCACTAAAACCGGTAAGACGCTGAGCCTCGCAGTGTGATCGCGATGCCATCTTGGTCCTGGAAGACCAAGGACCATTTCCTATAGAAATCAAGGTCCCAGAATCTGGAGGAAGAGAGGAGAGGCACGGAATCCACATTGTTCGAGCTACCCTGTAAAGTTTCCACAGTCAGTGGCGGTTTGGTGTCCCATGTCATCTGCTGGTGTGGGTCCACTTTATTTTCTGAGGTCCAAGGTCGACGCAGCCGCCTACCAGGGAGATTTAGATTACTTTATGCTTCCTTATGCTTCCAAGCGAGGTGGGTTAGTGCAGTGTGTAGTGCTGTTGAGATAGCGTCCTCGGTGGATCTGTTGCAACGATAAGCAAACTGGTGTGGGTCCAGCGTAGCAGGCAGGCAGGATTTCAAGTGAGAAAGAACTAGTCTTTTAAAGCACTTGGAAATTATTGAGGTGGGTTATGCAGTGTGTAGTTCTGTTGAGAGCGAAGACACCCGCAAGTTCCACAGCACAAGCACTCAGCACACGGCCAGGTACACCATCAGGGCCAGCTGCCTTCCGTGCATTCACTCTACTCAGCATGCGACTGACGTCCGAAGTGGAAAGTACAAGTGGGTTGTCATCGGTGGAGGATCGTTTATTGAAGATATCATTATCATCTGGTCGAAACGAGCGTAAAAGTTGTTCAGCTTATCAGGGAGTTAAGCACTGTTGGTAAATGGAACAAAGCTAGTTGGTTTATAGTCAGTCAGGGCGTGTATTCCCTGCCACGTACACCGAGGGTCAGAGGAGGTAAAGTGCTCCTCAATCCGGCATTTGTAGCAGTGCTTGGCTATAGCTATTAGTCTCTTCATATTGCCAGGAACTCCAGTGGGCGGTACAAAGGACGCTCGTACCCTGAGCGCTTCTATGCTGAGGGATGCCATGGTAAGAAATCTCAGACCACCAGTCTTGTTTTTTGCCCTTCTTTTGTACGCATTAGGTTTTTCCATTTATGTGCATCTGCTTTTGTTTTTTTTGTGAATCAGGACCGGCGTTTGTAGCAGTGCTTGGCTATAGCTATTCCTCTCCTCAGGTTAGCTCTGACCAAGCTGTATGCTTCCCTGCATCCTGATCTGAAGGCAGCATCTCTGGCTTTGAGCAGAGTGCGAACCTCTCTGTTCATCCAGGGCTTCTGATTAGGGAATGTTAATTATTATGGCAAACTTAAAATTAATGATTAAGTATCACCAGGAAGAAAGATCGACGCTCAAAGAATTCTTTGAGGAGAAGAGAGGAATAAGACAGACAGTCAAAGATTCTCTCTTATCTCTTGAATTTATTGAACAAATCCAAGCCATATATAGGACCCCAGTCACGTACACCATTATTAGATCATGTCTCGTTCCATCAACCCAAACATTCCCTTATTGGTGCCTCGTCATCTCCCTTTTATCTCCGTCCTCTTCGTATTGCCAGGAACTCCAGTGGGCGGTACAAGGACACTTGTACAAGCGCCTCTATGCTAAGGAATGTCATGTTAAGAAATCTTGGACCCTCGTCAACGTCAGAGAGGATCCCAGGCATGTCGCACCCCTTCTGCATAGGAGGTTATTTCGGGCGGGCCGAGCACAACGTGGGCATGGGCGTTTCCAGTGCGGGGCCGTCAGGATTTCAGAGGGCAGTACGAAATGA